>NW_014569639.1:41845-45321 GCF_001313835.1 Polistes canadensis | reverse complement strand
TCTTTTCGTTTTGTTTTTCTTTATTTTTTTTTCTTTTTTTTCCCTCATTTCAAGAATATAATTCTTCACATTCAAGATAACTCTCACGCTTATCTATCTTTACACTCATTTATATTTCTTTATTTCTTTTTAGATTTCGTTAGAAGTATGAATCTTATCTCTTCATTGTTCTCGATTGATATTTATTTATTTATTTAACACTTTACTTGCACTTACTTACATTTTGTTTCGTTACTATCTCTTGTTTTCTTTTTTTTCTATTTTCCTATTTTTCTTTTTTTTTTTGTATTATTCCATTATTCTATGAATTTCTCGATAAGTATTGCGAATAATATCGAATTGTTTATGTATAATACGTGTGTACGTATTTATATATATATATATATAATGTTAGATTATTTTGCAATAAAGTATTGTTAGATAAAGACTGACGTACCAATATCTACTCATGGTTATTTTAATTTAAAGTACTACTTCAACGTGAAGATAAGCTTCATACGCGTGGAATAGATTTTTGTTTTCAATTACTTTATTAGATCTTATCGATTTTGATCCATGTCAATAGTGTTCTCGTTATTGCGGATTTATTTTTCTTGATTTTCCATTTAATTTTTTTCTTTCCATATAATAATAATAATAATAATTTACGATTTTAATTATTAACATGAAAACTTATTGCGACACTTGACGTCGATGATACATTTTATTTTTTATCTTATTTATACTATATTTTTTTTTTTTTCTTTTTATTATTCATTGATTTTTTTTATTTATTTCTTTTATTCGCCAAAATTTTACGATCGATCTGCCTTCTCCTTTTCCTAAAGGCAGCAACAGAAAGCGGAGAAATGTGAGGAAAGTGGTCTCGTCTGCTTCTGGCGTGCCATTTTCTCGAAGCAAACCTGAAGAAGAGGAAGAAGAAAAAGATATTTCATTTTAAACGGTGATCGTTTCCGTTCGATGCCAATATGTGTGTATCCATTTCGTTGCATAAAAGGAAGAAAAAGATCAACAACATTGTTGACGATAGCTGAATTTTATCCCAGCCCTGTCAATGTTTCGGCATAATTATTAATCGAGAAAATGTTGCACATTTTCATCGAGTAGGAAGTTAATGAAAAGAAAATATTTTTCGTTTAATCCATCCATTGCAATGGACTTTCAAATATGCATGATTTCAAAGATTAATTTATTAATTAATTAATTAATATCAATTGAGAAATATATAACGTGGAAAAAGTATTGTTAATAATTCGTTCACATGCATTCATTTTCATTGGGAGAATTAACTCTTTGAATATTTCAATTCTAAATTTACCCTTAGGATTATATCTTAAGAAGATTTTACCCCGTTGCCTTGGTACACTTCTATGTAAATGAGAGACTGTGTGTATAGATATATATATATATATATATAGGCTGTAGTATATATACATACCTTAGCGAGGAATATTTCTCCCCAGCAGAAACCAATAAACTCGTGGGAGGTCATTAAACGTGTACGCAAACATACGGGTGTATAATCATATCTTGATTGATGTAAACCGTAAAACGTAATTCCATATCTATGTTTACTCTTGTCATGTATATTTTTACATATGTTATTTTTTATTTGTCATTTTAATAATGAGTAATTTCTACAAATATTTTTTATTTTTTAAACACCACGTGTCTTTTGTTTTTTTTCTTTCATTACTTCTTTTCTTTTCTTTTTTACTCTTAGCATTTTATAATTCTTTTATTCTTAATCCATTTTTGTTCATTTTTGTATTTATAAATTTGTATATTAAGTATATAGACATTTTTTTATGTTTAATAATTTGTGATTCTTAACAATGAGTAATTTTTTCAAATATTTTACAAAAATTATCGTTCTTTCTAGATTTTTGTTTAATGATTTTTGTATTTTCTATTCGTTATCTATTTTTATTCATTTTGGGAATAAGGAATTTGTTGATAATATGATGAGAAACCTATTATATATGACGATATAATTAATATCACGGGATTTGTTAAGAAACAACGGATAATCAACAACAATGTTTAACTACAAATAAAAAAAATGAAAAGTTTCCATTATTTAAAATGTTCCATGGAATTATTTTATAAGAGATTTTTCCTCAAACGATTCAAAATAAGATAAGGTGATTTGTGTTCGATGAATGTTCGGGTTTACTTTATTTCATTGTAAATACGTCGATTAATTAATCGCTACGAATGATGAGCTGCTTTATCAACCGTATCTTGCACTGTTATCAGACCCCCAACGAATATGGTATACGATTGCATCGTATTTATGCACATACCTGTAACACAAATGCACGAATAGCGATAAATGTCATATGATACAGATGAACAAAAACAACTTGTGTACGATAGATATTTTCAATATTTTTTTATTTTTTTTATTAATTATTGCATTATTGCACAAGATGATTTAATTTATTCCAACATGTCGTTAAATTTGGAATTTTAATTATTTGTTAATTTGTTCATTTTTATTATTAGTTCTATAAATTTTTAGTACGATTAAACCAAATTTGTTCATTATTATCATTTATAGAAATTATGTTGAATGTTATTATATGAAATGTTGGACATGTGCATTTTTTAATATCAACGATATAGTTTCTTTGACTTTTTTTTATCAACTTTGATACATTTATAATTTAATTGTTATTTCAAAGTTTACTATCTACGTGGTTTTTATATTTTCTTTATATTTCAATTATATGATGTAATTTTCTTTTTAATTATCGAATATATATGATTTACCGCCGAAACACGGAAATTCTAAAACAAATAGGTGCAAAGAATCTTATATAACTTGTTTATATCGTTTGAGTGATAGAAATCTTCGAGTTAATGCCATTAACAAACCTTCTGAGTAACATGTACGGGGAATATTGATAACAAGAAGGTATAAATACTAACGCGACACGTCGTTAATTCAGTTAGACTTTGATACTCGAGTAAAATAAATTTATTTGAGAGATCGCGAGTCAATAAAATCACGTTCAATATGCGAGGAATACTAATTTTTTTTGTTTGTCTAACGGTGGTAGCTTTCGTTGCGGGAAATGAGTTCCTCTTAGGAAGACGCGAAGAAGGAGATTTCCTTGTAACTGACAGAATTGTTGAAAGGGTATATAAATATAAATATAAATAAAAATATATTATTAAAAAATTCACAACGCGCGATCATAACAATTAACTTTAACCTTTTGTTTTTATTTTTATTTTTTCTTTTAGAAAAAAATTCCAGGTAGAATAATGACTGCTAAAATTGGAGTTCATACAAAGGCAAACATAACTTATATTCGAATAAAGGATGTGGGTGTGTCGCAATCAAAAGTTTATCCAATAATTGGAGGATTGGGTTCACATAGACTTCTTTACTTAGTCAATGGAGAGCGGGGCAAGGGATTACTTGTACGTTTTGAAGTTTATGCATCGAATAAGGTAGATGTTACCAC
>NW_014569639.1:0-40850 GCF_001313835.1 Polistes canadensis | reverse complement strand
AGCAGTGCACCCACTGATGCACCAAGCAGCAGTGTTCCTACCGTAGTACCAAGCAGCAGTGCACCAACGGAAGGATCAGGAAGCGAGGAGTCTCGCCAATATTATGAATAATCATATATCCAAAAATTAATCTCTGTATAAAGTGGTAATGGAAAATCCCCATTAACAAATTAAACTGTAAAAGTACTGTAGTGCTCTTAGTATTTTAAACAATTGAAATTATATACATAATACACACACACACACACACACACACACACACACATGAGATAAAAGAAATATAATGGCAAGAAACAAGATATAAGAAGGTATGACTTCCGTATTAAGTGTTCATAGATTAATTATTGTTTAATATAATATCTATATATACAAATACATATTCTATTACAGGCGTGTGGTTCCATAAATAATTTTATGTATAATGATGAAATGAAGTCTATTTTTATTTATGTAAATCAATTTTATCTAGCTTTAGTCCTGATATTATAGACAAATGTGTATACATTTACATAATAGTATAAAACTTCAATTAAGATGCATATTCCTGTTAATTATATCTACATTAAAATATATATTTTTATGTCGAGAAACGATGTATATACATATTTCTTATTTCATTATTTTAGCATTAACTTATATATTACTTCGTCTCGCATTAGTCATGAAAAACGAATTTATAAAAAAGCAAAAATTTGTATCATTTCTCTCTATTCGAATGTGGAGGAAACGTTTCAGTAACGTAACTTAAAAAACAAGCAAAAGCAGAAAAAAAAATAAAATAAAATAAAAGAAATATACGTGCACATAAATAAACCTTGTGAAAAAAACGTGTTTTATCTCTTTTACTTCGAAAAAGATATTAAATTTGAAATTCTATGTGAAATTTAGTTCTATACATTAACGTATAAACTGTACCTATATGTTGAAAGAGAGAAACCTATACTTAGCACTAAAGCTACTTTTCAAACAGTCGCATGCAAAAGTATATACGTACCGTACATACCGTGAAACCAATAAACTGTTACGCTTTTCGTAGAATTTTCAGAAAACTGTCGTAACATTAGTTATTTAATTTTCATCCCGTTTTATCTTTTTTCATTTAAAACGATTTGTTTATTACGCGTTTCATATTACATTATTATACTTTTCCGCGTTCGTCCTCATTACGAAAAATAACAAATATTCTTCCAGTTATATTTTCATATTGTTTCTCGTTCGATTAAAATCAAAATCAAAATCAAAATCAAAATCAAAATCGATATCAATTGTTATAGACAGTTTTACAAATAAACTGGCGAGACTTAATCGTCGGACTCGTCAAAAAGTAATTCTTACTTGCGATACAACGGGTTAAATAATTAACACGTTTCGAATAATGACAGATCCCGACAGCGGTGATAAAAAGCGCGAGGCCCCCTACGAATATGGGAAAAAAATATGAAGGTAAAAATCAAACCAGGGAACGCTCAGGGAAGAGAGAGAGAGAGAGAGAGAGTGAGAGAGAAAGGGGGAAGTTACAAAAAAAAAAAAATACATAAAAAGGAAAAAAGGAAGATAAAAGAAAAAAAAAATGTTTTATATCGAAACACACGCACAGTCCCCACTACCACCACCTGCCTATCCCCACCCCCCACCCTCACCCCTTGTAATGTACGTTTTCATCGCGTCGTCTCGGTTCAATGCTCGAATCGTCGAACCGAAAGATTTTAATTATTACCGTCGAATCTCTCTCTCTCTCTCTCTCTCTCTCTCTTTCCCTTTTTCTCTTTTTCTCTTTCTTTCTCTCGCGTTCGGACGCGCGAAGTCGTATACAATGATAAAATGAAATATGCCGTGATTGGAACACGGTGCGTTTAATTTCGGACTGATAGGAGAGGTGGTGATAGTAGTGAACGTGGAGGGTGAAGAGGAGGGGTATAGGGGAAAAACGTTAAAGCGGACTAAAATGCGATTTAATTGCTACGCCATAAATAAAGTTGAAAATGATTTTTACTTTTCCATTGTCAATAAGCGTCGTCATGAGGTGTTAAATAAACGATATAATCGAATGATTCTTTCTCCCATCCGATATCTAAATTTCTGTATGCGTAATATCATGCGTTATAACACCTTACGTTAGATGTATTCGAGAAAAGGGTACTTGGGGGAGGTGAGGAGTAGAGGAACGAACGAACGAACGAACGAACGAACATTTGATAAAGCAATATCGAAGTATCGCAGAACCGTTTCAAACTCGATCGTTCTCATTCGATGCTGACTTTTCCATTTCGTGCAAAGTTTCGTTTAATTTGCGTTAGATATATAAAAAAAAAAAAATAGGTATAGAAAAGTGAAAAGAAAAGAAAAAAAAAATATATATATATATATATAAAAAGAAAAATGTAAGAGAGAAGAATCTCGTTAGTATTCTCGATCGTAACTCTCGAGAAAAATTCTTAATTAAAATTCAAACCGGTTGTGCGGGGCTCTTGAAGACAATGACTCTCTTTCGATCTGTCTAACAGCCGCAGTAATTCTTAACGTTACACGATGCCGTCCAGTCCCCTTTCCCTTTCATCCTTCCACCCTATCCCAGCCCACCCTTTCCCCCGTATTAGTATAGGATAGAAAGGTGAAGTTGGAGGAGGAATGGGGTGATGGTGGGTGGGTGGTTAAGGGGAAAGAGGATGCCTCTTTGATAGACGATCTCTTTTATAGGACCCCACAGAAAGTAATAGAAGAAGTGCAAGGTCAGGTAACTACCCATGGACACTATGCTACCCATAGGATAGTTACTTTAGTTTTTGCTGCTTCCACATTCGATATAGGAACGAATTCTATATACACTCCTTGTATAACAAATTCTGAAATTCCTTTTCCAATTGATATAGGATAGGTCGAAGGGTATAGTATTAAGTAAAAGTACTTAAGTACGCGTACCGTGTTGTAATTTTACACTGTCGCGAAAAATAATGTCTATATATGTGATATATGTGCGTGCGCGTTTGCAAATGAATATCACCGAAACGAGACATTTTTAAATTTAATTTTTATCGATGAGTTATCGCGAACCGTGAGAGACGAGAGAGAAATAGAAAAATGAATTGAAAAGAAAATGATACGCGAGAGATAAATGAGTTTGTTTTTCTTTCTCTCTGTCTCTCTCTTTCTTTCTTGGAAGAGAATAAGAATAAGAATAAGAATAACCTTTATCATAATGCAGCCATTCTCTCTCGTGGGTTGTTAGTTCTTCTTTTTATTTGTTCTTACCTTTATTTTCTACCTTCTTCTTCTTCTTCTTCTATTATCATTTTTTTTATGTGTACGATATATGCGTAGTCTTTTTTTCTCACAGCCCTTGGAAGAAGGGAAAAGAGAAATAAGGAAGGATAAAAATAAGAAGAAGAAGAAGAAGAAGAAGAAGGGTGTAGGGGGTAGGGGGAAGGGGGAAGGAGAAGAAAGGAAAACGCCTCGAGACGTTAACGCCTTTGTGATTGGCGGACGGTGTAGCTCGTAAATGTGAATTATTAAATTTGGACAAAGGTTTACGCCTCGGCTATGTAGTACTCGCGTAACTACGTGACCTGCAATAAGACGAGCGAATGCAACGAATTCCCTGTAATCAAGTGCAATCTCAGCGACTGCTTATTTACACCTCGGCACTTGTGAAAGTCCGTTGAACAAGGCACCTCAATGAGCCCCGGCCTCGTGTCTGCAAAAATCATAAACACGGTGTACGCGCTTCTCTGAAAGTAAGTCCTGACCGCGCATCGAACGTATCTTTTTTCTTTTTTTTTTTCTCTCTCTTTATTTTTCTACTCACCCTCCCCCTTCTTCTTCTTCTTCTTTTCGTTCGTCCCTTATTATCTTTTATTTGTTCAATTTTTTTTATTTCGAGAAATGAAACTTATTTGAACACGATGGTAATTAAAATATCTTATAAAACGACATTAAAAAGGAAAAGGAGTACAGATGTAAGCAAAGAGAGAGAAAGAGAGAGTGAGATGGAACTTATTATTATGATTTATGCGTTACGCGATTGTTGTTTTAATTTTATTAATTTATATTCATTTTATCTGTTATGGGGTATTAAATTTATCTAAATAATTTAAGAGACGTTCGATCTCGATTCTAATTAATTGTTCGAATGATTATTTTATAAATATCATATCTTAATTAGTTTCACACTAATGTTATATCTATTTTTTCCTATATGTATTAATGCAATTCATATTTTATACCCTTTTGAGTGTATACATATATGTATAAATATGTGTGTGTATGTGTGTGTGTAAATAGATATGTAAAATTGGATATATTGAAATTCGTGTATCGATATCGATAATATTTGGTTATTATTTCTTACGAATTGAATTATATTTTTTCATCGGAGTCAAAAAATCAAATAGCTCGGTATGGAGAATTACACGTATATATTATAACAATATTTAACTTCATACGGATTAATTTTGTTAATGGGAGTGAACATAAAATTCATCGGGTGTACACCCTATTTCTGTACTTAATTCGTTTTACTTTTTTTTTTCTTTTCTTTTCTATTTTTTTTTTTCCCCCGTTATCTTTTTTTTTATTTTCATTTACTCCTACCAACGATTCGTATAATCCTATAGGATTTTCAGATGCAAACCGATCTCGAAAAAAAACAAAAGAGAAAAGAGAAATAAAAAAGGAAAAAAAAAAAGAACATAACACGGGATGGATAATTTCCGTTTTCGTTGTGTTTCTTTACCAAAGGACTTTTTAATTACGTGCAATGAAAGGGAACGGGGAAGATAGGTAAAGAGAGAGAGAAAGAGAGAGAGAGAGAGAGGAAAAGCTTTGTAACGTTCGACGCCAAACGTTACGATTCAAAAATCTCTTTTTTCGAGGCGTACCTTTTATGCTTTTCAAAGAACCAGAAAATTCAATGTAAAGTCAGTAAAAAATTGACGGGCAAAATTTTCAACACTAAAGAATTTACACACGATTCGCGTTGTATTTTCTATTAAAAGATATATATATATATATATATAGTTTTCTCAATTACCAATATTCCTTGATATATTTTAAACGCGAAATTAATCAGCTTTGTCGTAATTATAATAACAATACGTGGAATAATTGTGTTTTAATAAAAAAGAAAAAACACACGGAGGATAACACGCGAGGATAGATTTTTTTGAATTTGTATCGATAGGAAAAAATATAATTGTACACGGTACGAGAGAAGAGGGGATGAGAAGAAGAAAAAGAAAAAATGCACGTCAGACCGTTCGGTAAATTTAACGGGAAACTTTTTAGAGAATATAAAAAAATGTAAAAATAATAATAAAAAAAAAGAAAAAAAAAACAGTGTAGAGCCAAGTTAAAAACTTATTTCAAGTTTTTCCAGATGGACGCGGATGGACCATCCGAGGTTGTTCGACGTAAGGCGTTCGTTCGTTCTATCTGTCTGTCTGTCTGTCTGTCTAAAATAGTTCGACCCGTTAGATTGAGAAACGAAAGAGGAAAAAGTTGGTCAAAAGTTGGCCGACACGCAAGAACGAAGCAGTCAACTCGAGTAGTCGGTCAATCCATCTACCGAACGTCTCCAGAGAGAATACTTTCTTTATTTAAAAAAAAAAAAGAAAAGAAAAAATTTTCATTCCTTTTTCTTTTTTTCATTATTTTCCCTTATTTCGTTTAATTCTTTATTATTTCATCGACTATTTTCCCGAGTTTAAAGGAAACTTTTGGGATTAAATTTGCCACCTTTTTTTTTTTTTAAAATCCGTTAACGTTATTATCTTTTTATATGGATTTTATATTATAATATATCTAGATATTTAGATATTATATCTTTTTCTCAGAGTTTTCGGGGTGTTATTTATATTTTTTTTCGAGGGAGGAGGGTGGTGATTGGTTGTTATTTATTGAATCAGTATTTATAATTATAAATAACAGGATGACAGTACATGATAATATATTAGTGATTAGTAATATATAATATAAAATAGTAATATAATATAATATAAAAATGAAATTTACAAATTATGAATAATTCTGAAGAGTATGACAAATTATATACTATGATCGATTATATTATTATATTATTGTAATATAATACATATTATAAATATAAAATAATGATAATAAGAAATAATGAAAACATATTGATAAAACAAACGGAAGGTATTATTATTTTATTGTTGTTTCGTATAGAGAAAAAGATTGGCAAGTCCATTTATATAGGAATGGTCAGTAAACAGTGGTTGCGGTGAAGTAAGGAAGAAAGGAAGGATGGAAGACGATCGAGCTGTCAATAGAAGTTCTCTTTTTCTTTTTTCTTCTTCTTCTTCTTCTGGAAAGGAACGGGAATCGTCGTAGGTCAGGAAAGTTGCAAGTCTCCCGGTGGTAGCGAAACACGTCACAGGTTTCTATTGAGTTCACGTTTCTGTGTACACTCTGTGGGGAATCTCTTCTAGCCAATGGTATGTTTGTCGAAGACGTTTACGAGTTTGCGTGTACGCTCGATCCGTTCTACTATATAAATACAGACACGATAAGAGGAAACGCAAGCCGTGGTTAATAGACATAGAAATAGAAGATGAAGAAGAAGAAAGAAGATGATGATTACGAGATCTACTATCTCCGATTTTGTTGATCGTTCTTAAATGACAATCGAGAGATCGATAAAGATAAAAAATTGAAAAATTATTTTACATGTTGGATGTTTTAGTTTGGTTGTTTTTTTTTTTTTTTGTTTTCTATTTCAAATTTCATCAGCACATTCTACAGGAGTAAAAAAGTAAGGGGAACAATTTTAAATGCTATAATTCATTATAAAATGTTTTAATAACTTACATATGTTTTTTTTCTCTTTGATACAGACAAGAAAAAATGATCAAGAAATAGATTGATTGATAGATAGATAGATAGATAGATAGATATTAATGGATAAGTAGAAAAGACTTGAAGTTTGATTAGTTTTTAGAAATCGTCTTAAGAATGACCTTTAATATTACTTCATTTTTGGTCAGGTTCTTATTATTTTTTTTTTTTTTTTCTTTTTTATCATCTTCTGGATAGAAATATACTCGAGATAACATTATTCGATGGGAGGACAAAGTACGGGTTAGCAAATTTTCGAGCGAGATCGTTATCGTTAAAACGAAACTCGTTGTAACGAGTATTCTCGTAATGTCTCGTGACTTTTATCGTTCGACGGAAATTCGTGACATTTTAGCTTTTGTAATACATGTGTACATATATATATATATATATGTTTATACGCATACTAGTGCACGTTAAACGTCGCACGTAATAAATCCTATAGAGATATTTTTCGAGCTCTCGAATATAAAAGTCACAAAGCTCGTTTTTAATGTGATCTCCTGTTTTGAAATAAAACGTGTGAAATAGAATAAAAGAATAAAATGATCAAAAAGAAAGAAAAGTAGAAAAAAAAGAAGATGAAGAAAAAAAAGGCTATCTTCTCCCCTTATTTCGGTAAAATCAAGTTATCGTTGAAGTTTCATCAGCAAAATCCGATCGGATCCGATCCGATCCGATTTTACTTCTACAGATACATTTCTCATATACCAAGCTAGGACCTCGTAAGGACCAACGACTTGTATACACCGAGAGACTAACTCTAGCTCAGCAAATTATTGACAATCAGGCAGGTGTGTGCTCGTACTCCGTGGGATTTGCTAACAAGGCGGCATTTTCGAGGTGCCGACTTGAGATATATAATTATATATGTCTGCCTGCCTTTCTCCTTGCGTGTTTGCATGGCCCAAAATCAAGCGAACAAATTTATATACTGGGTGGGTTGATAGAATTCGTCTTATTGTTTAATATTTTATTAGATTTGTCCCCAGAGAAAAGTTTCCGTTTTGATTGATATTTTATCACGAAATTGATTAAAATATCTTCTAGCAACCTGGTGTACGTGATAGCACGTCAAGTTTTTACGATATTAGAAATAAATGTAATTTATTTTAATCGGGCTACGCGTGTTCTTGGATATTTTCACAAATATAAAGTCAAACAAATTGACATATATATATACTTGTAGATTATTTTATAATTTTATTATTCAACTCTGATGAAATTCAGAATATTTGGAAATATTTGGAAAAAAAAAAAACACAAATTTTGTAGTTTCATAGTACAATTCTAAACAGCTTGAATTTGTCGATAACGATCTCTTACGTACGTAGTCCACCACCGGTTTTAGATTATATCAACGTTTTTTCTTATCGTTAACGTATATCTTTATCCAATTCACGTGATACTATCCCGTACATTTCCTTTTCTATGTACACGTATATAAAATACTTTTATATTTTTATCAAGTTGAAAGGTAAGATGAAAAAGTAACAAAACAATGTTAGCGAACGTTTGAACATTGTTCCATGATTTTCGATTATTAAACGTCGATATATATATCAAATGTTTGATAATAAAATATATTAGTCATTTTACTTGTACTATATTTTTACGAAACGTGTATACATACATATACATACACACGCATGAGTTATCACATTCATATCGTTTGCAACTGAATATTACGATATTTACATCATACCAGAGCCATTTGCATGCCATTCACACTCGAGTGTTCTTTCTCTTGTAACAAATATATATATATATATATCAATCCTCAATACTTATGCAAAAGGGGTGAAAAGAACAGATTCGTACTTTCCATATATACGAGTGTTTTATACCAATACATTGAAGCCCTTGGTAGCAGCTTTTGTTTCCTGAAGGACAGGCTCGAAAGTACCCTTTTCCATTCTTTTTGCTCAACGAACGAACGAAAGAACGATTTTGGATGTTAATAAGTGCGTTATTCCTCAAGTCGTCGTCTTTTAACGCTTAATGCATCGTTTCGCATAAAAAATATGAACAAATTTCAGTGTAATGTAAAATGGAGGATAGTAATTTGGTGAAAATTTGAAATCTCGAGTCATTATTGGCACGCGAGTAAGTTAATTTCTTTCTTCTCTCACGCAATGCTTCAAAGAAAAGAAAAAAAGAAAAGAAAATAAAATAAAAAAGAAAAAATAAAAGAAAAGAGAAACAGAAAGAAATAGAAAAATATTGCCAATTCTAACAGATTTTAGAAGATATTATAATTTCTTGGAACATCGAGATAAATGATACGCAAAATGTTCACTCATTGTCAGATGTTGGACACGTATGTATGCATATATGTATCTTTAATTGAAATCTTCAAATCTTTTGTAAATACTTATTACTGGAAATAAAATAAGATGAAATTAGCTTTAGCAAGTAGTGCGTCTAATTCGGCTACCCTATATACGATCCTTCTCAGCGGCTGTTTGGTTGCGGCGTGAAACCGGTGGGTATGATTACCCACTTTAGTTAACGACCCTCACAGCCTCCTGGCAATTCTGAAAAGTCAGAAAGAGAACTCTCGACAAGGAAAGCAAAACTACTCGACGACTTGGAATACGCGTTGGAACGTCTGCCATCTCTCTCTCTCTCTCTCTCTTTGACTTTTTGCTTTTATACGCGGTACGTGTATGTACACCAGTGGAAACATAGCAAGGTCCTTTTGTCCGGGACCCACTAACCATACCAAACTCCCGAAATTATGCGAGTCTATGAAAAGATACGTGTAGCATCACTAGTTTCACTCTACTTTCTCCGATTTCACCGAGTTTCAGTGAAGTAAAATCTTCAAAAAGAGAAATTCTACAAGATGTTACATCTAACGTCACCATCTTTCTTTTTCTTATACTATTTTTGTCTCTTTTCCTCTTGACTTTTTTTTTTTTTGGATTTCTTTTACATCTTCTTCCACGGACACGTGTACTTTTGCTTTA
Source organism: Polistes canadensis (assembly GCF_001313835.1). Classification (NCBI taxonomy): domain Eukaryota; kingdom Metazoa; phylum Arthropoda; class Insecta; order Hymenoptera; family Vespidae; genus Polistes; species Polistes canadensis. Next base: position 31,029 of record NW_014569639.1, on the reverse strand, counting down.
CCTTACACATCTAAAGAGGGGGTTTGTATAACCAAGGAAGAAAGAGCAGCTCAATTTGAATGCTCTCTCTCGTCTTAGATCAAAGTTTTCTTACCGCGTCTCGACCTGTTTTCCGCGTCCTTCGTCACGGATTTATACAAACCCGTATATCTATGTAATCATGATTTTTAAAGTATGTACCTAACCTAAAGTAAATTGATTATAATTTCATATAATAATTAATTTATTATTTTTTTAACGACGAGACGATATAATATTATAAAATATTTCAAAAACAAACTAAAATAACTGTGTGAAATAACTTTTGCGAAATACGTTTCTTTGATAAAAGGGAACAAATAATAATAATCCAGAGGAATATATATATATATATATATATATATATATATTATATATTATATGAGAATTTAAATATCAACCTTTTTCAGGTTGATACACGTCTCGTATCCTGGTAAAGCTTCGCCAGGAGGGATTAGTGAAACGACGGGACGTTAGCCGAGTGAGAAAGGTCGAGGAACTCGGGCCGGATATCAAGGGTGGTTCGTGCACCCTTCGCTGCTTGTGGTTTCAACGAAACCGCGGCTCGCCGAGATTTTTGAAGACGCACCTTCCAGGAGGAGATCGATACGTCGCTCTAAACTCCTGTGGAAACTTGGTTGGGTGCTATGCTCTAGGGAGTTAGGAAAAGGACGAAATGTAAAGAGAGAGAGAGAGAGAGAGAGAGAGAGAGAGAGAAGGAGAGAGAAGGGAGAGTTAGCTAAACTAGATAGGGTTGTCACAGTGAATATTTGGCTATTAGGCCGTAGTACTCGGTTCGATTTACTGGCTTAATTTAGTTCGCGTCTCTATGAAATATCTATTTTATTCCCATAGGAATTGGTGGTGGTAGTGGGGTTTAGAATTCCTGGTGCAGTTCTCTCTACCCGGCCTCGACCACACGCAATGCATATTTTATCGTGCAATACGCTTTCGAGTTCGTACGGAAAAGCAATACTTCCTTGTGGCTGGTGTGTGCACTCGTACGAATGAGAACGGATGGAAAGAGGAAAAAGAAAAAAAAAAAAGAAAGTAGAAAGAAAAGATAAAAATGGATAGGGAAGGTAAAGGGAAAAGAGGTGGGGGTTGGTGGGGGAAGGAAGGGTGCGGGGCGGAAAAAAAAGGTATAACATGGTCGCGTTACACATAACGTTTCACCTATTCGAAGTTGCACGATTTTAAAACACGCCAACCGTAATTTGACGACCTTATCTAACATACTTCCGCAGTTAAAACAAGCTACGAGCTTGACGACAGCTGGCTTATATATATACAGCTGGAGTTTGCTCTAATTTTACCTAGTACAAATGTTCTAACGATCGATATTCACCCTGTAACGTCCGATCATGCACGTGCCTTTACTACTGATTCTCTTAACATTTTAAAATCTATCGATCAAAGCGAAATGCGTTACGCACGTTTCATTGCTGCCAATTTAATTTAAGAGTTTATCTTGGTTTTCATTAACATTAGCAAGTCTTAAAGATAATTTTGGAAAAAATGTTCTGTCGAGAAAATGTCTGATGATATTTTGTGGTATTATTTAAAAATTATATTCTCACGATAAAAAAAAGAAAACCAAATTTTTACATTTAATATAATATTCTATTATAAATATATAATTAAACTATATTAAATTCATGAAAACAATTTACTTATAAATTAAAATAACGTTGAGACTAATTATTGATACAATTTATTTTTAATAATACGTAGAAACATTTAATAATCCATATCAAGTGTATTTTATTACATACAATTTCGAACAACAAACCATAAAGAAATGTGTAATCTTTGTTAAACCTGTTAAACAATTGATTTATAAATTAAAGTTTCTATTATCAAGCAACGAATATTTAAAACACACACACATATATATATATACATATTTAAGAAATTAAAGAAGATTTGAAATATATATAATATTCAAGCGCGTTCTCTTTCATATTATTCTCGTATAAATTCGTCAACTAAACGTTGACTAATCCAAACTAACCCTTTCCGCGTTTGAGTTTTGATTGAAGCATAAGCGAGAGCGAGAAAGCGAGAGAGAGAGAGAGAAGAGAGAGTGCTTGCGACCGTTCGTAGATAGAACGTAATCGCGTAGCTCAGCTTTACGACGGAGTTTCACCCTCTCTGCGATCATCCCGCAAAGCTCTTGGCTATTTACAATCTAACTACAACGGATCCCTCGAGTCTCGACGTTCTCCATACACGTGCGAAAGAGACTCGTTCCGGTTAAATTCCCTCGTGATACGCTTCGAGATATATATTGCATCGATATACGTACTTTCTCTCTCTCTCTATCTCTTTCTATCTACATCTATTTTTCTCTCTCCCTTTGTCACGTTTATGCGTACGAGAACGGGAACGAAAGTGCCAAACACATTGCCGAATTTTCCCAACACGGTTACTCTCAACCGTGTATTTTACACGTGGGAAATGTTCGTTCCTACGTTAGTTCGTACATTCGTTCATTCGTACGTACGTTCGTACGTTCGTTCGTTCGTTTTACGTGAACCTTTGCATTGCCCCTTTTCATTATCTTCTTCTTTTTTTTTTTTTTTTTCACTTCTTTTTCTCATTTTATTTTTTATCTTATTTTTTCATTTTTTACTTCTTCTTTTTCTTCTTGTTTCTTTTTTCTCACAATTTCCTGTTGCGCGTTAATATCGATTGTTCCCTTTTGCTCCGGGGCCCTTCCCTAGGGAAAAAGAAGGAAACTTGCACCGGACGCGACGCTTAACGCCGACTAATCTGCGCTTCCTCCCCCCGTTTTACTCCTCTTCTTTCTCTTTCCCCCTTTCTCTCTCTCTCTCTCTCTCTCTCTCTCTCTCTCTCTCTTCTTCATTTTAAGTTCTTTTATATCAGCCCTTTGCCTAGTCGTTATCTCTTTCTCTCTCTTTCTCTCTCTTTCTCTATCTTTCTTTCTTTATCTTTCCTTACTTCTCTTAATATTTTTCCACATTTTTACATTTTTTTTTCCCTTTACGATTATTAATTACCGGTTTAACTCGGTATTCCAATATTTTAATTTAATTATGTTATCGAATTTTATAAACGTTTTAAATGAGTCTTTATCGTCTTTATTAACTTCTATGAAAAGATCGAGACTAAATGAGATCGGTGTATCGATAATGATCAGAAATTCTGTTGCCATAAGGTAAACGTATATACATACTTACGAACACACACACACACATATATATATATTTGTGTATATACGTGTATGTACATAAATGAAAAGTAAGGTAAACTCGTACGGGGTTCGAAGTATAAACGGTAAGATTAAGTTGGGAATTCGTTAGATTGTTTCATATATAAAAAAGAAAAGAAAGAAAGAATGAAAAAGACACCATATAACCCCATGGGGAATTTATTATTAAAAATAAATAAGAGAAATATTATAGTTTGCAATAATGTATTAGCATCTAATAAACAAGCTCATTTCTTGTTACGTATTTGTATTATCGTCTGTTTTGATAGTTCCAAACGGTAAGAGTTTATGAGATATTATATATGTAAAATGAGAGCGTGTTATGCTCAACGCGCATATCTCTGCTACACGATGCTTGAATTTGAAAGTCAACTTATGTACATGGATCAACATTAACTGTATTATACATGACGCGTTTAAATGTATATTACATACACACATACATACCTACTAGTTAAACAGTTTAACAAGTGAAAAAGATAATTACGAGGGTGTGAGAAGTAAAGCTTAGTTAGCTTTTTACCAAATTAGTAGTTGTTAAATATATATGCAGATGTTGTTAGAATATTTTATATTCATTTTGTTTATTATCATTACTCGACCACCCTCTCTCTCTCTTTTATCCTTTCACTCCTTCTCACGCCTTGGTCAACTTACCGTAGGGCACGTGAGTTTCTATCTCATTAATGTTGGAAACATGAAATACGTAAGTTCGAATCTAGGGATAATATAATATAGAGTACGTTTAGTTCTCCCTTCAAAATAATCCATTAACTAAATTAAAAATACACAAAAGTACGAACTTTTGAAGCTTTGTTATTTAATGTATTTTATAGACAAAAAGTAGAAGCTTTAAGTATTATTATAACGAAACGAAAAGAGCAAGAGAGAGAGAGAGATGAAAGGAAACATAAATGCGTGTAAAGTATTGTAAAAATATAATTCTATAATGAATAACACGTACATTCTATGTATATTAAATCGGGGATAAAGTTTGTTCGTATTTATAAGATTATTACTGTGATAATATTAATTGGATCTGGTAATATTCGAGTGCACTTAAAAACTGACATATCAGAGAAAAATATAACAAAAAAAAAACCGTTGTGATATTCGTTCATCCGATCAAAAGTAATTACGTATGTATAAGATGCACTTCAATCTAATCGATTAATCGCTAGAAAAGTCGATTGAAATTTTGAACAAAATTAAATACGAGACCTTCGCATTAACAGTCATAATATTCGATAAGGAATCCGAACAACGAGCGCAAAACAATTTGAAATCATTTGGAAAAAAGATTGGATATTGAAAATATTATAAAGAAAATTTGTTTAAACTTTTTGTTATTAAAATACGTGAGAAATATTATATATCCGATTGAATGTATACGTGTAAATAATTCTCAAGTTGGTGACGATTAAAGAGTAATTATTTAAAACCATGAAATATGATGATTAATGAAGCTTAATGAAGTCTCGAGAAAATAGAGATACATATATATATATATAATTTGTGTATAATATTTGTGTGGGAGTTTGATTAAGCGAGCAAGATCTAAAAGGGCACATGAAATTTAATACGAATTGTCGTAGGGAACAATCGTCCCTTTTAACGATTAATGGCTCCGAAAGTTTGGCAAAACGGGTTCTGGTAAAGTAACGGGGAAACGTGCGTACACATCGACATCGATCCTCATCAGGCTTTAACGGCGCATGTGCGCTACCATGAAGACTAGATAATGAAAATGGTTTGCGGCCGGGCTGTTGACAAGTCGGCTACGAACTTTGAAAGCAAATTGTCGTGAATTCCAAGCCGACCGATGTAAACTTTTCCCTAGTGTCAACCTACCTCGGCTTGAACTAGATTGAGAAACGGAGTGTAACAGAGAAAGAAACTCGGAGAAAGAATAAAGAAAGAGAGAGAGAGAGAGAGAAGGAGAGAGAAGGAGAGAGTATTGTTACTAGACGAAGAAATAAAAAGTAAGCTCGTATCGAAAGTAGATTCGCTTAAACAAACCCCTCAGGACGATGCAATCTCTATTTTCCACGATAGTTCGTAGGGAATAAAAAGAAAGAGAGAAGATTATTGTAGGACTTCGTCGTTCACTGAACGAGAGAGAGAGAGAGAGAGAGAGAGAGAGAGGGAGGAAATTGGAGAAACGATATTAGAAAATATTGAATTTCGAGTAAATACAAGTTCCGTTCAAACTAAATTTTAAAACCGAATAAATGTAATAAAATATTATACACGCGTAAGAGCGCAAGCGTTACCATGTATCGAAATGAAAAGGAAACTTAACTTCGTAAGAGAGAAGGAAGGGTAAAAAAAGAAAGAAAGAAATAGAAAAAGAAAAAGAATAAGAATGGAACGTTTCTATCATTCGTGATAAATGAGAAAAGGCGTTCGGTTAAATAGCGTCGAATTCTAACCGAATAAAAGAAAGAGGGAAGAGGAGTCTTTTATCGAACGGTTTCTTGTATTTTCGATAAATCGATTTTTCCGTCGATTATTTCCGACAGGACGAGCACAGAAGAAGAAGAATAAGAAAAAGAAGCAACCGGAACCGTAATTTTTCGCGGTCTTTCTAATAGCACGCGAGTAACAAACGAGACTGAGCTACGAATAGACGGTGAGAAGGTAACACTGATTCTTCCCTTCAAGTATTAAAGACCGTCTGTGCACTCTCGGTCCACCTTTGACCCATCTCAAGCTTGACTTTTGCTAACCACCATTAACTACCTCTCCTCTTTCACTATTTTTCCCCCAAATTAATGCAAGTAGTTTTTATACTAGTTGCCTTATGTCATTTTGTTTCAACGAGGGAGAGAGAAAGGGGAACTAATTTCACTTCTTTCTCAGGGTTCTGCATGCTAATAATTAATATCAACCAGGTGTAATTCGGACATATGCGTGGAACAACGGTCGGAATACAAATATATATATTTTTTTTTTCCTTTTACTTTACGGAATTTCGTGGGAGCTTATTTCTTCTTATTCTTCTTTTTTCCTTTTTCTTTTTGCCCTTCGGGTAATTAGTACGCGTATATTATTTTCATTAGACGGAAGGGTTCACGTTGGCTGGTACCATATGCCGGTACTGTACACGAATTAACAAACGTTGCATCTTCTAATAGAAAAAGGAACTCTGTTGTTTCTCTATCTCTTTTCTTCTATTATTTTTACTAACATGCGAACGTAATTCTCTCTCTCTCTCTCTCTCTCTTTCTCGTTGATTATTTAATTATGCAAAAAGCATCTATACGACTTTACGAATAGAAATAGATACTTTTATTCCGATTAGTAGAAAATCCTTCGTTCCTCGACACTTGGTTCAAAAATGAAAAAAAAGAGAGAGAGAGACGTAGGAAGGAGAAGATGTAATTCGATCCTCTTCGAATCCATTTTGAGGAGCATATAAATTATATAAAGGATCCGAGGTAGACTAATGGAAATCGGCATACGATCGATCACCGATTAATTAGTTTTCAATTAAATCTTGCGTTCCATTAACGAGACGCTTGACTTATTGGCTTAACCAATATCGATTTGGGTCACACTTGATCTCTCTCTCTCTCTCTCACACACACACACATACACTTTCTCTCTTTCTCTCTTTCTCTGTTTCTCTGTTTCTCTTACAAATACGTATACACAAATTCGCCCTGGGCTGGTGTGTTAGTATTCGCACGCGCACGTGTGTATGTGTGTATATGCAAGTCTCTACATATAGACACAATTGATGTAGAATTCTAATGCGAGCGTAGGACAAATGGATAGATCAGATTTTCGGAAATTGCAATCACGATCGACTAACCATGACTCCTCGTGGCGGCCCAGTTCGTCGTATTTACAAGATAGTAGCCAAACGAAACTCATAGCTCAGATTACGAACACCATCCTCCGTGGGCTTTGTTCCATAAATTTCTCGGACCGTGGTTGCCCAGAACTAACAATCTTCTCTCCCTCTCTCTCTCTCTCTCTCTTCCTCTCATCTCTCTCTCTCTCTCTCTTGGTACATTTGTAGATCCGGCCAGAGAGAAGGAAGATATCTGACAAGACAATTACCGTTTTAATCATCTACTTTCCGATCTGTTACTAATGAGTCTTAATTTGATTCGCGACCACAGTCGAGACACCATTCTTCAATTTAATGTTATATCGAATTACCTATCCCCTTAGTATTCTTCTTTGATGAACGTTTATTTCTTTCTCCATCTCTCTCTTTCTCTTTTTCTCTCTGTCTCTACTTCTTACTTTCTTATTCTATCAATGTCTCGAGTAATTACTGATCATCGAAGATCGATTTGACCGAAGAGGCTTCATATACCCTCAATTTATTATTCCAATCCCGTATCCCCGTCGTACCGATCGCTACAGTTAATCACATCCCTGTTAATTCCTTCAATTTTTTTTCTTCTTTTCTTTGTTGTTTCCTTTTTTTTATTACTTTTACTTTTATTAACGATTCAAACCCATTTTCTTTTTATTTCATATCACGTTTCAGAAGAACACATATTATCATTGATCGAGACAAATATTTTGTTCGCCGATCAAAAATCGATGATAACGCGTTTCTTCATATTATCCTTTTTCATTCCTAGAAACGAAGGAAGATAGATAGAGAGAACGAGAAAAGGGAAAAAAAGAAATACTTTCGTAGGGCCATAAATAAGACAAGAGTGGCACAAGTGCGCAAGCACGAACGAGTTCCTTTTTTTTTGTTTTGTTGTTGTTTATCGCGCTTACACGCAAAGAAGAGTAGGAAGAAAACAAGTCGCGGGGGAGGAGGAGGGTGGTGGGTGGGTGCTTGGGTGCTTGGTTGGGGGAATGAGAAAGGTATACAAACTCGCGTAGTCGTATCTCTTGCGACTTTCTTCTTGGCCGACAAACACCACCACCATCATCGCATCGTGCGCCTCCTCTCCTATGATTCATTTATTCGCGAAAGATGTTTCCGCGTTGAAAAGAACGCGGTGGAAGAGAATTTCCAAGTATGGAAAATGCGCGCAAGATGTTTTCCATCCGTTTCTTCCACGAATCTCTTTCTATTTCTATCTATCTCTCTCTCTATCTCTCTTTCTATTTATCTATCTATCTATCTAGTTTGTTCAACGGCAACTTTATCGTCAGTACGTGTTTCTCTTATCTTCGTTTCTTCCTTTGATATATTATATTTTACAATACTCGGTTTGAATACAATATTGTCAAAAAATTTTCGATGAAAATTGATTATAGATATTTCTTCTTATAATTTTTTCTTTATTTATTTATTTTTTTTGTTCACATTGTCCTCTCTTTTTCTCGTCTTTTTTTTTTTTTTATATTTTTATTTTGCGGACAATAAATTTTCTTTACCTACCTTTGTTTTCGTTTTATCTCGACGATCTATACGAACGAATGTTTCAATGTTTGTGTCGTACAAATATACAAATACGTATATACATATGTATATGCATTTTATAGCAAATACAAAGGCTCGGAGGAAGAAGATGAAAAGATAGATAAATAAATAAATAAATAAATAAAAAAGAAAAAAAGGAAAAAAAAGAATAGCAAGAAGAATATAATACTTAAAAAAAGAAAAACAAAAGAAGGATGAGATAAGGGCCGATAGAGAGAGAGAGAAAGAATTTTACATTGCAATATTACGAAAAACAAAATATTCACAAAACCGTATAGAATCGTATTTGAAATATCAAATCCATTTCGCTTTGCGTTTTCTATACGTCAACGGTTGTTTGTTCATCTAATGCTTTCCACTTTTTTTTCATTTTCTTTTTACTCCCCCGTTTTCGGGGGTTATCAATAACTTGTGAAATAATTAATAATTATGGCAAACAATTATGGATTAACAATGTGCATTTAGTGAGCAATAAGTTGCACATATTAGTTTCTTACTGCCATAGGTTTTCTATGTTATCATAATTCGCGTTGTGGGTTAAAATTAGTATCTTTTTAATTATCAATAACCCCGTGAAATAATTAATATTTAGGGCAAACAATTATGGATTAACAATGTGCATTTAGTAAACAATATGTTGCACATATTAGTTTCTTACTGCCGTAGAATTTCTATGCTGTCATAATTCGCGTTGTGGGTTAAAATTAGCAACTTTTTAATATAACCCACGTTATGAATACTCGGTCGTACGGGCACATGGTTCACCTCCATCCCATCACGTATTATACCAATGTTCATGCAGGGTGTTCCATTGAAAGGTGGATAAACTGTATCTCCGGTCTGCTCGACGAAGGAAGGAAGGAATGAGTGCAGAATCCTCTTAAAAAAAAATAAAATAAATAAATCCGAAAAAAAAAACAATAAAAAATACGAATGCACAGGAAAAATGATTTACATGGGATTCGTGGTTGGTGGTGATATTCGTTGACCGACCGTCCATTCGCTTTATTCCACGCGACCAGGTGGAAGAACATTATTCAACAATTTCGTACGAGATTCTCTTATGAAAGCACTTGAGAACGAGCGTTCATTAGAGTTCTGTATTTAACGAAATAGCAAGAGTTAACGTATGTATGGGTATGAGTTTGAGTACGAACATGAGAGAAAGAGAGAGAAAGAGAGAGAGTCTTGAATTAGTTTAAACGCCACGAACGTAGGTGTGTTTTCGATCGAGTAAATTGCCTGCCTGCCTGGCTGCCTGGCGTACCCTATACCTGTACCTGAACTTACATTCCGTGTCTACACTACCAGTCAAAAGTTCCGAATCGTTAGATAAATTTAAGATATTTTGTAACGAAAACAAAATGTAGGATTTTGAAACTATCAACATAAATTTATTCGTCAAGAATAAAAAGAAAAACTTACGAGTAATATCTTTTATATTTATTTTTTTGTATTATTATTATTTCTTTTTATATCAAGGAATGGTTGTTACATCAAAAGAATACGACAGGCCCGTTATGAATATTTTTAATCAAATATTTTTCCCTTATGCTTTTTGTAGAAATTGTGTAGAAGATGTCGTTGGTAAAAAAGTTCATTTCAATGTATTCAATCTTGCATCGTTTGTACGAATCTTACAATAACGTATTATAAACGTAAAAGAAGGATGGTAAAAGATGTGTTTTGAAAAAAAAATCTAATTACAATTATTTTTAAATAACAACGATAGATTACATTATGAAGGATTGATTTTGATGGAAAAATCGTCAATGAATTTCTAACTTTTAGCCGTTAGTGTATACACTAAAAAAGTATAGTAACGAAGCAACCTATTCTCTTGGTTCTCGCTGGAAACTCATTTAAGCGTACCGAAGGTAAATGAGTTAATACGAACAATGAGCCGTTTTCTACGACGTTATTTTCACCATGCTAGTCGGCCATTTCTACTAAAGGCAGCAACTATACGTACATCTTCTTCATTTGGTTTTAGGCTAGCTAGTCAACCCTCCTACCTTTTTTCCCACCTCCTATTTCTGTTCGTTCTCTTTGGCATTGTGTTCTTTTTGTCTCTAGAAAAGGTTGGTCGGTCGGTCGGTCGGTCGGTTGGTTAGTTGGTTGGTTGGATCGTCGTTACCATTAGCATCGAAATTATCGGCATCGAGGACGGTTCTCGAAAATTAACGCGATTTCTCGGAAGGATGCGGCAAGGTTCGGTCGGTTATTTTTGACGGGACGATTAGTTCGATGGTCTAGTTCCAAGGGTTCCACACAAGGTTCCTCTCCTTCTTCTTATTCTCCTTCCTTCATATAATAAATGAGTTTTCGAGCTGAAGGAAAAAGAAGGATGGGTTTGGTCGTGCCAGCGGACTACGAAGTACGTCGTCTGGTTCTTCGTTGTCTTCTTCGTCGTGTCGTACGACGACAAGGAGAAGAAGAAGTTTCGAGGACGACTGTGCTCGTCTTCTCGAAGAGAAAGAGAAAACTTGTGTGAGAGAGTGAGAGAGAGAGAGAGAGAGAGAGATGGTAAGCACCCTTAGCAGCCACGGGCGGTGGTATAAAGAATGCAACGTGAATGACGTGAAACGAATTCCTATGCAAAGCGTGATGAGGGGATAGAAGAGTAAAAACGAAGAAGAAGAAGAAGAAGAACAGAGAAAGATGCCGTTGGTCCCTTCTTCTAACTAGCAGCTCGCATCATTAACGAGTCTTGTTTGTTTTACAGTGTAGAAAGGACACGCCCATCTTCTCGTCATTCTCTTTTGGTTCCACCGTACCGAAAGCGAAGGAGCCTACTACTTTTGATCTCTCCCTATATTTCTTATTATTATTATTCTTCTTTCTTCTTTCTTCTCTCTACTTTTCTTTTTATTCATCATCATCATCATCATCATCAACATACTCTGTCCACTTTTCGTCTACGCGTTAATAGCTTGTTAAATATAAATGACCAAATCATGGATTTTCTTCTATCTCTTTCTATCTTTCTTTCTTTTGTATGCATGTATCTATTTATTTATTTATGTGTGTCTTTCTCTATGTATGCACGCGTTGTTCACGTTAATTTTAGTTTATCGTCTCTTTGAACTTTTCTCTTTGATTCCAGTCATCGTTTGATAGCGAATAAGAAAGAGAGAGAAAGAGAATTATCGAACAACCTTCGAGAGAAGACAAGCTTCTTCTCGAGTAAGTGGTTCAACGAGAATCCCCCCTTCTCTCTCTCTCTCACTCTCTCTTTAGATGAGACTACTTGTGGTAAGTAAAAAAGGAACACCGTGTAGAAGGAGAGCTCGTTCTCGGCCTTATCCCAGCCCGTTCTGGGTATACATATTCATGGTATCATTACCGCCTCGTGAAACATGCTATTGGTAAACGTTTCTGTTGCTCTCCCTTTTTTCTCCTCCTTCTCCTTCTTCTTCTTCTTCTTATTTTTTTTCTTCTTTTTCCACTACTACTACTACTACTACTACATTTTTTTTCTCTCTCTCTCTCTCTTTTGTTTCTTTGCAATCGTCTCACGAATGATCGCAGCACGCAGGAGCGTGGGCTTCTTTATAAATTACCACCATGACACCGATTCCCTCGTACCGATGACAAAGTAACCCGAAAGGGAAAAGGGCTTCTCTCTCTCTCTCTCTCTCTATCTATCTTTTTCTCTTCCGTTTCTTTTTTTTTTTCTTCTTTCTTTCTTGTATATATAAGTTTTAGTTATATATCAGTGGCTCTAAGGTAGAAACCCAACAGGGTAGTCGATCGATCGATCAAAACCTTTCCCGATTTACTACTCACTCTTTCATATACCTACTTGTTCGCGAACAGATTTCGAGGACGAACGTCATCGCGTGTACCTAACCAAAGGTTTGGTTGAGAACGTTCAAAAGAATAAAGAAAAGAAATAAGGTTTATATATATATATTATAAAGTAGAGATACGATTCGAGTGCCCTACGGATACGCTCGCGGATTTATCGGCTTTCCGCTAACGAGAAAATTTTTTTTTATCGATGAATAAGAGAGTGAAAGACAGAGAGAGAGAGAGAGAGAGAGAGAGTGAGAGAGAGGAAGAACAAATACAATGAGAAAATAATCGAACACATTCTTTCTCTCTTTCTCGTAAAAGAATTTTTATAGAATTAATTCGATACATTGATCTGTGTTCTATTAACTTATATATATATAGATATATACTTGGAATTATTTCTATAATTATTATAAATATTTTCAAAAATATTGTTAAGTTGTGAGACAAAGTATAATTTCTTTTTTTTTTTGTTTTTTCTTTTCTCAATGATAAATAAAACAATGTCTTTATATTTTATATTCATAATTCAAAGGGGTTTCAAATGGAACCCCATTTTTTGACGTAATTAGGATTCCCACGACTTAGGAAAATAAATGACCGTGTTAAAAAGTATTGTGCCTGACACGTGAAACAATTGTTCTTTTTTTTTCTTTTTCTCGAAGTCACAAACTTGTTCAATTCGTTCTCATGGCTTTTTGTTTTTACGTTAATCGAAAATTTTGGAAGAACGCGCGTACGATCGGTATTCTTGAATATTAAATAATATCGAATACCTAGCGGCTATAAATTTTATCCAACAGTAACATGAAAATATGAATGAATTTTGTTGGTAGAAACTAAATGATCTGGTTCGATTTATTCGAACGGAACCGATACTAAAGAAGAACGTTTTTTCTTATTATTTCGATTGGATATACACAAGGAGAACTCATATTCCCTTTTACTATCCTTTCCTTATATTCTCTTGGGAAATTAAAAAAAATTCCAATTTATAGACTGGGCCATGAGTCAGGAATGAAAGGTGGTAACGCATACGAAACTATTTATTTCTATCTCTCTCTCTCTCTCTCACTTTTATGTTTTTCCTTATTTTCTCTTACATCGAGTAACACTACATTTTAGGATAAAAATCTTTATGTCTTTTTAAAAGTATTTATTGAAAAAAAAGAAAAAAATATATATATATAAAGAAAAAGGAATTTAATTATACACCGAGAGAGAGAGAGTCTTGTATTTCGTTACTTGGTAACAAGATTATTCCTCTACCATTGTAAAAATAATATACCTCTTAATGATTAATCAAACTTTGGTATCACGTAATATCAAGTAATTAAACGTTCAATTAGATTTCACACACGCGCGTACACTGATATTATCTTGATATTTATCGTATTAAAATATATATAAATATATATGTCATATATGTCGTGTTTGTTTCTACTCATCTTCTTGATTAAATGAAATAGACCTTGCAAGGTAAAAAAAAACAGGAAGAAAGGAAAAAAATAAAAAAATAAAAAATAACAGAAAGCCTCCTCCTGATTCATATTTTCCTTTTTTTTTTTGTTTTTTTTTTTTCAAAGATATCGAATCTCGTAAATAGTTGGTCATCTATCGTAGTTTCGGTCAAATGAGATAATCTTATACTAGTTTCGTAGAAGGATAGGAGAATGAAGTGGGTGGGGATGGGTGGGGGGGGTGGTGCGGTAGTGAAGAATAAAGAGGTGATAGAGATAGTGGTGGAACAGAGGTTTCGATTTGCTGATTTTTATTGGAATAAAAAACGTATTGGGAAAAAGAAATCGGCGCGCGTGTAAGATCTAACTCGCATCGAAATAGTTCATCGGTATTCCGTTTGTATAGCAATTTCTCGACGATCTGTAAATCCGCGGCTTATCGACAACATTACCGTAAAGCGTTGCCTCTGCAACAAGCGTTCTGGTATTAACGTGCCTGGGGCATCAATGAGATGACCAGAGAAAACGTGTAGGCGTCAGAATAAACCATTTCCTACGAGGTCTCGTAAATTTGTTCGGTATACAGACGACCGTATAAACAATAAACGATATATATATATATGTACATTTATATCTACGTATGCACGTATGCTTGTATGCTTGTATGTATAAAAAGAACCAACGAATGAGAGAGAGAGAGAGAGAGAAAGAAAATGTAGGAGTAAACGTAGTATGCTTGTTTTAAACCCCCTGTGAGGTTGGACGACTTTACGAGGGGGGTTGAAAACAATCGTCGAGGTATATTAAAGCATACAACGTTTTCCTACCTACGTTTGAACTATATACTTACGTATGTTCGTTGAATTACTATGGGGTGTAAAATGAGAGAGAAAGAGAGAGAGAGAGAGAGAGAGAGAAAATAGATCGTAAATTAGAGGGATAAATTTGGTATAGTTTCAAATGATGTATAAAATATAATCCACATTGATCTATTTCTTTCCTTTTTCTACTTTTTCTAGATTTTTCCTATGGGCAAAAATTAATAACACCGCGTTAAACGCGTTCGTCGAACCAAATTGATTTTTTATAGGGTTTTACTTATATTTATTTTTTGTATTTTGATTAACACAATTGCTTTTTATTTTGTTTCCTTTTTTTATATTTTGAAGTTAATTTTTAAGATTTTTTTCTTCTTTCTTGTTTTTTTTATATTAGAGAAAACTTTCTGTATAATCTTTGGGGTTATACGTTGTATTCTATATTATGCAGTATACATTATTATTACGAGAAAAAGAAGAAGGAGGAAGGAAAGAGGGAAGGGGATAAGAAAAAAAAAATATGAAAAAGAAGCTACTAGAGTGTTGAATTCACGCTCTAGATATTTCAAATAGACTGTGTGTTCTTACTTGGTTGGTAGGAGGATAGCTAATATTTTATAACGATGATATTTCGGAGTTTTCCTTCTCGTGAATTTCTTTTTATTTATTTCGAGATGCGCTCTCAACTTGTTTTATCAAGATCGACGTTGAAATGTTTCTTTCGTCTTGCATCAAGGAAAAGAGAAAAGAAGAGAAGAGAAGAGAAATAAAACGACAAAGAGAGATAATGTTCGCTAGATTTCTACTATATTTAGTATATGCGAATTGAAAAGGAAGAAAGGGCTACTAGTATGGAATATATACACGGTTCGTTGACGAATTCCATTCAGGAAAATATACACAATTCGCTATCGACAAAAAATGTATCCCCAAACTATCGGGCTGTGCTCGAAAAGTTTTTGTCGATTTTGTAGAAAAATTGTTCGTGAATTGGAATCGAACATTTTTCGGTTTAACGTATAAACAATTTCTTTTCTTTTCTTTTCTTGTTTTTTTCTTATATATAATAATACAAATAAATTTGATAAATTAGCAGTTATTCGGACAATTGATATATTGTATATTTTTGTTAACTGTTCATTACGAAAGCTCACGTATGTGTCTGTGATATTTCGTTTGCACGTGTTTTCAAACCTTTAAATAATGATACCAATGGATAGGAAAACGCGTATTATTAGTAGCTGGTTTCAGGAAATTTGTATTGATAGGTGGAAATATGCAGGTGTGGTTAGACAATAGAATCGATACGCGACGATCGAGGAGGATCTCTTTCTGGATGAAAATCAAGTTTCGTCCTTTATTAAATTTCTCAATGCGCATTGCCGTAATATCCCATGATATCTCGAGTAAAGTGAGAGGGATTAAACTGGCCAGATGGGTAATATTGCCAACTTGCTCGTACAGTTACCAACACGTGGCGCTGTTAATCACATCGAATTACAACACATGCAGCCAATGCATTTAGAGATATTCGAATCCAGTTAGTTCCACGTTGGTGTTAATGCACACCCAAGCACTAGACAGGAAATTGGGATAAATCGTTGGAGGCAAATTGAATATTGCTATTATATGTACCTGTTGTTTCTAGAAGATATTCCGTGATCTTTTATCAACTACACAGGCAAAGACATAGACAAAGACATAGACATCGTTTCATCGTGTTTCGATCTAATAAACAAAAGAAAAAACGTCAAAGTGACGTTCGATAAATGGACAAATTTTCCAGACCCTTGAACTGCATTATCCAAGAAAGAAGACATTTTTCAAATGGAAATTGATAAAGGTGACTACAAACGTGTTATTTAACATTTACAATACACAATCTCTTCGATATACAACGATCATTTCTTATTCGCATTAAATGAAAATATTTCATAATCGTGTGAATCATTTTCTTTTATATATATATATATCATTATTAGAATAAATTAAATAGTTTTCGAATAAATAATTGTTATTTTTTTTTTTACAAATATCTCTCGTTATCTTCGATTGACGTAAGAGAAACTTATCGTGACGTTTTTAATAAACGAAATTATAAGATCACTTAATAAGTTGAGAGTAATAAATGCTCGTTATCGAGTCTAGAACATTCAAATACTTCAAAGTACAATTAGTGCATTAAGTGCGATCGTACGATTAGTAGGACACAATCGCATTAACAGATATCGTGAAATAATCGTAAACGTAAACGTGAAACGTGTCCTCGGTTTTCGAGGCTATATCAATAACCAACCAGGAGGTTCTAGAGCTTCCGATATGAAACGCATGTTCAATACAGCACGATGATAGCTCTTATGGTATGGAAGTTACGATAGATTCAAACAAAATCGTGTTAGTTCTTCACAGTTTATGCGATATCGATTATTACTTACTAATGTTATCGATTGAATTATCGATAGAATGATTTACAACCGAATAAAGATGATACATTACTTTAATAGACAAAATTATGAATTATATCTCTTCACAAATTTGTATACATATTCAAAATTCAATTATATGGATTATTTTTAATCATTTAATTAAATCTCTAAACTTAATATATATAGAATGTTTGAATATTTGAAAACAATTAGGAAACATACGAAGAAGGGTTGAGATCAAAAAAATATGGAAAATAAATTAGTTTTTCACTTTTGCATTAAAATACGAAGAAAATTTTTTCTCGATCCATTATATGTATGCATAGATATATGTATATATGTATCTATGGGGGAGAGCTTTTGCGAGAGAAATGTTTTTTTTTCTTTTTTTTTTTTTTTTCAAAATCCTAGCTAAAAGTCTTTTTAATCTTTCATACTATAAACGAGTGCCGGAAACTAAAAGAATGAAAGAGGATATTGGTCCGCTAGTGTGTACATTTCTGTGACGATGATTCTTTAGCAAATATTTGATTCCATATCAAGAAACGATATACATAAAACAGATTTCTAAACGCAACAGTCTACTACTACGTGTGCATATATGCACAAATATTTTGTTTTTGTTTTCACTACAAACTTTGTTTTATCTTCCCATTTGTATGAGTCTTCTTGAACGGTTTCTTTTTTTTCTTTTTTTTTTTTTTTGCGAAAAGATAAATTTCAATTTGATCGTTCATTATTCGATAGAAGATTAACGTGAGATACGAATAATTAGCATAATTTTGTAGCGATATAAATAATAACGTGACAATTGAGTATGAAAATGAAACGAACGAGAAAGTACGATGAATATTTTTTTAACGATGAACGATCGACCGATCCTATTTGTGAATTACTCGAATATCGTGTGAAGAATCGCACGTGCATAAACATTCATAATTCTTAAGATCATGAAAGTAGCGTAATTTGATATAATATTATTATCGTTCGAATGAAAATAATCGAGTAACAGATAAGTATATATTTTTAATGTTTTAACACGCGTCAAAATATAAAAGTGTAAAAATATATTTATTAATAAAGATAATAGAGATATTTATCGACGAAAATATAAATAAGTATGAATCTAAAAAGAGATTTATATCGAAGAAAAAGTAGAGAAAAAAGTTAAAACGTTTAGTCGGAGTTTAAAATATACAATGACAGTAAGATCGTAGTGCGTGCGCGTGTATTTCATTCTCGTGTATCGACACGTACGTACGTACATACACACACCTTCACACACACACACACACACACACATACAAATCAAAATATATATTTACACAGTGAGACACGTACGTTTAGATTTTTTTTTTTTTTTTCCCCCCCGTGTGTGTTGTTAAGGCAGACAACGTTGTGAAAGATATTTTGCAAATGACGCGGAGTGTCATCTCCATGCAAGTAGAAAAAGATGCAGATAGCCGTAAAAGCGTTCTCGCACGCTTGCATACTCGGCATGCACGTTTTCAAATGTGAGAAGAAGGTTGTAGAAAAGGGGATAAGGATAGAACTTAAAAAAAAAAAAAAGAAAAGAAAGAGAGAGATGAAAAACACGTCGGAGAATAAGAGGAGATAACTGTTCTTCCCCCCCCACCCTCCCTCAAAAAGTTCGCATAGAAGTGCGTGTGTGTTTGCACGACTCTTTGCTAAGTATTATACAAGTACAATCACCCTTCCTTCATTCTCCCTTTTCCTACTTTTGCATGTATAACTATCATGTTCGTCTTAACGCATATACATAAACATACATGCACATATAAACACATACACATATAAATATATATATATATATACGAACTAACTCGTGGACGGACGCGACAAAAGCGACGCGTCCGGACCCTCCGTCGAGGGATCGCTAATGCAGCGGTTGCACGATTTTATCTGTCGCATTCTTTAGCTAAAGGGCTGCTCCAGGCCGAGTTGGGATCGATCTGCCTACACACAAACACTCATACATTCATATACTACTTAACTTAGCAATGTGTGTGGAATATAATTCCAAGCAAATCTCTCTCTCTCTCTCTCTCTCTCTCTCTCTCTTTTCCTTTTTTTCACTCTCGTGTACTTTCTCTTATTTTCCTTGTCTAGTTTTCTTTCTATTTTTTATTTTCCAGAGAGAAATAGAAAAAGAGAGATAGAGAGAGAGAGACTGTCTGCAAGGGTGTAGCAGAACGTGGCACGATTTCAAGCAACCCCCAAACCATCCCTTTTTCTTTCCCTTCCATCTCTATCTAACTTTAACTCTTTTCCATCCTTCCTCCGATTCTTCTTCTTCTTCTTCTTCTTCTTCTTTTTCTGTGTGTTTTTCTCTGAGAGGAGCACACGAACGTATAAGCCGTGCTCGTCACAATGGCGATTCAGGAGCGTCCTACGGTCTATTAAATAAGCCAAAGAAATCTTCAGACTAAGGGAGAAGAACCATGCTACTCTCTTTCCCTTTCCATCTTCATATCTTTTACCCCGTTCTACTACTACCACCAACCAGCAAGCAAGCAAGCAAGCAAGCAAGCTATGTGACATTGTCGGCGAGTTAAGCTCTAATCCTACCTTTTCTCCCCACTCCACCCCTCCTCCCCCCCCTCCCGCCCTTCCATCATCCCCCTCTTCTTCTCCACCCAACCTACCTTCCTATCTACCTTACCGCCCTATCTGTATATCTCTTTGTCCATCTTTTCGTTTTCTTTTTACTTTCGGTTCTCCTCTCACGATCCTCTTTCCTGGGTACCCCTACACACGCACACACACACACACACACATACCCACACCCGTTTTTTTTTCTTTCTTCCTTTTCTTTCCTTCCTTCCTTCCTTGCTTGCTTGCTTCTTACGTTCATTCGTTCTACTTCTTTCTTTCTTTATTTCTTTCTTACGATCGAAGAGAAGAACACCTTTTCAATTCGGTTGAAAAGAAAAGGATGACGATGACGACGGTCTAGTATAAAGCTGGCACAAATATCGGGCCGGAACTTATCAACGATTAGATCTCATCTGATTAGTCTTAGAAGGGCTTAAAGGGACGAGTAGGTTTTACCATGGGTACCGTCAACTAACCGTTTGCACGGATATATATCTAACGAAATTTTCTATCTCTCTTTTTCTTTCTCCGTTTCTCAATCTATGTGTAGGATAATTGTATTCAGGTAGAAAAAGATAAAAAGAGAGAGAGAGAGAGAGAGAGAAAGAAAGTAGTTTTATTGTTGTTGGGACAGATGACATCATTTGACATCATCCGACGTCATCCGACATATGGTTTCCTCTTCTTTTTTTAACATTCATTCTTTAAGGGATTAAGATTACCGTATCTTTTAAATTACATGTTTCGTGATATTTAAATTATAATCTTAATTTTTTATTATCATTCTTTTTTTTTTTTTTCTTTTACATATACACATATACGTATGTCATTATAATTTTTTTCTTCTTCGAATATAGGAGTTTAAGAAAAAACAAAAATTATTCATCAATTCGTATATATTATATTTGTTATTAGCTAGAGCACACAACCGAGTCATATTAATTCTTATTTCACCTGTTATCCGCTAAAAAAAGATAGAAAAGGAAGCTTCGTTTTTTTGCGTATTTTAATCTTCTCATATATTTTCGTGAATCTAATGGTAAGTGGATGAATGCATTTTGTTGAATCTTAAATAACTCGTAAAGTAAACAACGAGACTTGCTTTACTAGGAAGGTTTTCCTGCAAAGAGATTATACCGGGATCTGGATGTTGGTGCTGTGAATATAAAAATAAAAAAAAAAAGAAGAAAATAACTATTTAAAAATTTAAGTGCGTTAACGCATTAAGTAGAAGAAGAAGAAGCAGAAGAAGAAGGTAAGACAGAGAAAATGAACGTAAAATAATAAAAGAGAAAGCGAAGAGCGTTCTTCTTAATTAGTTTCGAACATCACATTCGATGGTGGTGGTGGTGGTAGTGGTGGTGTTGGTAACGATCATAATCGTTGTGTTTTGGTAGTCGAAGATTTTCAAGTGAAAAAAAATGTAGACGTTGAAATATTTCCCGGATACGCGAGTGATGCGTTCTGTTATTTTTTTTTTCGTTTTTTTCTTTTAATCCCCTTTTTTCCTTACGCGTTTCTAGGTATAAGTGACTGACCGTAAAATAAAATAAAAAAAAAAAAAATAAAATAAAAAGAGAATGTTTTATTTTAGAATTATGTTAGAGATCTCGTACCATCTTCAAATTAGTTCGGTCGGACGTTGATGAGTCAGACACGTTAAACTTAATAATGTCCATTGCTCATGTTAAAAGAATGTCGGATAGCATGCTCAGTGGCTATCACATATATCTTTATGGGGTTCCCCTATTATAATATAAAATATCCTATCTGTTACACTTTGTGTCGTTCGTTTGAATTAATTTTCAAAAAAAGAAAAGAAAATATAAAAAAAAAAAAAAATATACACGCGCGTGTATGAGAAAGTACAAAGAATTTTCGTAACGATGTATAATACGATGAACGAAATTTTCACGATAAGTGATATGCCAAATTATAAAAAAAGGATTCTCCGATTTTTTGATATGTCAAAAGTACGCCCTAAAAATATCCCATATCATGAAATAAAAGGTTGGAAAAATGATATTTGTAAAATGGAGGATTATTTTTTAATTCGTTTAATTGGATTAAATCGATTCGTTAAATAAAAACGTTCGAAATTTTTTTCTATATGGAATATTTATAAAAAAAAAAAAAAAAAAAAAATAACGTTCAAACAAAATGAATTAATAACTAAAAGAAATTCATTGTTCGGGGTTGAATTGCATTGATAATAAATATGTACCCACGTATATGAGAGAACGAATTAAACAAATTTGTTTGAAAACGTAAAATAAACGAAACAAAAATGAATATCTCGTTAAATAAATTATTAGAAATTGTACAAATCGTCCTTTCGATAACGTATAAAAATTGCATAGAAAAATCCTAAAAAAATGATCGATGAAGCGACGAAAGAAAATTAACTTGACAGACAATTTTTCTGATTTAGTAGTAGTTAGAGATGGATAAATGGAGATTGAAATAAAGATAAAAATAAAAAGTAGAATTGCATAACAGAGACTGTTCCGCGAAGTGCATATTATCTTTGAACGCGAAAAGGGAGGATTTTGTGGTGGTGATGGTGGTGATGGTAGTAGTAGTAGAAGCTTTGGTAAGAGGGTATTGAATAATGTATGAAGTGCGTTTCATTTTTCTATACTGCAGGACGATACAAAGTTTTCTCTCTCTTTCTCTCTCTCTCTCCTTCTCTCTTTCTCTTTCTCTCGTCTCTCAGAGGACCGAAAACAAGCTACAATCTCCGGCAGTCGATGCTGCTTTGCTGCTTTGTAATCCCGTCTCTACTATTAGAACTACTACTACTACTACTACTACTACTACTACTACACTATTACAATTACTACTACTACTACTACACGACAAGGAACAAGCGGCCGTATCCTAGACACTCTTCTTTAGCCCTTTTGCTTTTGCTACCGTTTTCATGATTTATGTTACTCGAATTCATAACTAAATAAGAATGCTTGTGCTTTTTTTTCCTAACACGAATAATAAAGAAACTAATCTAAACATTTCAACTGATTTTAACTATCGATAAAAGTTTAGTACTATTAAAAAAGAAACGAAGAAGCAATCCTTTAGACACGTCGTTGTGTAATATGATTTATTTTGGTAAAATTAAATCGAGGGAATAAAAAAAAAAGATGGCTAGGGAATTCTCGCGATTAGTATCAAAAAAAGAAAAAGAAAGAGAAAAAATAAATGTCGTAGTAGTCCTTCGAATGAAGGGTTTTTAAGCCACCTGCGGTGTCGTAGGGTACTATCGTCGTTGTTCATCGTTCCCCTCATGAAAGAAAACTCTTTCTGTCTGTCTATCTGTCTGTCTACCTATTTTCTTTCTCTTGACGTTTTTAAAGGACCCGGAACGAAGATACGGGAATAAAATCCTTTTGGAAGACAAGATCGCGAACCATCTTATGTACTCTCTATTATTATCCCGCAACCGTTCTCATAATAACACGCTTGCAAAGATAAATCCTTTCGAAGCCGGCTGCTGCATTTGGAAGAATTATTCTCAAGACTATTACTATTTCTACGATCGAAAATATTTTCTTCGTATACCTGGGCGTCGCCAGTTAAACGAAACTACAACTTTTCTATACCTGTTACCTTCTTTTCTTCATAATAATATAAATATATATATATATATATTTCAGAGTTTAGTATGTGTGTATTTCTATGAATGCGTGTGTACGTGCGCTCGTGTAAATCTCTTTGATAAAAATATATCATTAAATATTAACAAATGATACTTTTAACATTTTACCCTACGATATTCTTTTAATTATTCTATCCAATTGTTATATAAAAATATTACAAAGACAAGATTCACAATTGTTTTTACAATTTTATTTAATTAATATTTAAAAATGATTTTTTATATATATTCTGGGAGAATGAGAATGAAAAATAATACAATTTTAATTGTTATTAGGAGAATTGTATAAAAGCAAGTTCTATTCATGGTTGTTATAAATACAATATCATATTATTATTATTATTATTATTATTAAATTGAAGTAAATTACGAAATAATATTTTTATATAATGCTTCTTGTGCTTGATTCTAAAGTAACAAAAAAAGAAAAAAAAATAAGAAAAAAAAAAGAAGAAAGAAGAAATTGGACAATTCTTTTTTACCCGAACTAGAGGCCAAACGGAAATGGAAATCGAATGCAAAAAACGCGCGCTGCTTTCCCGTTTCACTAATAACGTTCGCGGAAACAACGGGTAGATGCAGGAAGGTGGTTCTCCTCGTTGTTGTTTGTTGCACGGGGAGGTGGGGGGGGGTGTATAGGAATAAAGAGCAACGGGGTAAAAAAAATGGCGAGCCTCTTTTGCGACTACTCCTCTCGCGATAAAAGAATACTGAATACGAACGTAGTAGCGTGTACGAGTTAACAATGCCCCGAAGCGAACAAGGAGGAAACCGGTGGAGAGAAGAAAACGAACTGAGAGAGAAACTACGAATCCCTTCTAGCTTCTAGCTTTTTTGTTTCCTTTTTCTTTTTTTTTTTTTTTAAAATAAGTCCCTAGAATCATCTGATATACTGGAAGAATACAACAACAATCATGATTTTTTTTTCTTATTTTCTTTATTGTTTTTACATATCAATTTATCAGATTATTATTTCAATCGATATATTATATATTGATTAGATCATTATATTATATTATTTTCTTTGTTTACGTTAAATGAGATGTTTACGAATGACTCGTTGTTTGATGCACCACAACGTATCAATTAAAAGATCGTACGTAATAGTAAAATTATAACAATTCTGCAATGATATTCATTCGCTGTTTGAAACGACGAGCATACGTGAGAATGATTAATTATTTGATTAATTTGTAAATGTATTTGGACGTTAGGCGATCCTACGAGTCTCATTGTGAGGGTATACTCGATAGTTAGTGACCATGCATCCGTTGCACTATGTCAATTAGACGCTTCCAATTAGAGCTTCGTAATTGATGAATAGTACACTACGTGGTGGGTTATACTGTAATAGTCTGTAATACACGATGAATCTTCGTATTGACCAAATGCACCAACGTTAATGACGTTATACGAGTTTAGAGAGATGGTTTCTTCTCAATTTATTATTATTTATAATATATTATAAACCTATCATTAATTATATACCTTATTTATAAACCAAATATCTCTTTTTATCTCGTTCAAGTTAGTTTTAGAAAAAAAAAGAAAAAGAAGCGTGTTGACAATTTTGACAAAGACGTATATAATTATATATCGATAAAATATGATTGATTTTTAATTTATTCATTTATTTACAATTTTAATTTCATTATCTCTTTCCATACGAATTAGTTTAAAATTCGAAAGAGAAAGAGAGAGAGATTTTCTTCTTACTTATTTAGTTAAATGAACAACTAAGAATCGTTAGATAATCCTTAAGTAAAAGGTAGAGAGAGAGAAAGAGAGTGTGAGAGAGAGAGAGAGAGAGAGAGGGGATAAATGTGAAGTAGGCGTTCTTCTCTCGATGAAGAAGGAAACAATCTCGAGTCAACGATGACGTTGATAATTAAGCTCTTAATAGACGTAAAGTTTCCATTTAATCCACTGCCACGATAAACGACGACTTTCCGAACGGGAAGGCGGAAGCTTGGCGGTAATGAGCGGATTAGAGAGTATTCCGCACGGATGCTGCAGATAAATGCACCCGGGTAAGGGTGAGGAAGAAAGAACAGGAGGATGGAATGAGAAACGGATAGAGCGAGAACGATCCTACGATAAAACGAGACAGAACTATAGATAGAACGAGGTAGAACAAGAGAGAGAGAGAGAGAGAGAGAGAGAGATAGAACTTAGGTGAGTTAGAAACGCTTTGCACGAAACAACAAGCTATACTCGATCGAACGGAAGGTGTATTCAACGAAAAAAAAAAAAAAAAAGTAAAATAAAAAAAAGTCCAAGTAAAAGGATCTTACCCGCGTATATTCGTTCTCTCTCTCTCTCTCTCTTTTTTTTATTCTCGTTGAAATTGTTAAAAGTGAAAAGGTAAAGGCCGGCCGTCGTTAGTTGTTGTTTCCGAAGATAAATGAACTCGTTTGGAAAAGGAAGGAAGGAAGGAAGGAAGGAAAGAAAGAAAGAAAGAAGAAATGAAGGAAAAGTAAAGGAAAGAATTTCAGTTTAAGATATCGGTAGATACGAGTAAATGTACTAGTCGGATGTTCCGGCAATAAGCGAAGAGGAACGTGATAAAATGAAGAAGAAGTAAGAAGAAGAAGAAGAAGAAGTTTAAGAGAAAGAAAAAGGGGTGGCATTTGAGGTGGTGATAGGGGGGAGTGGGGGTTGGGTTAAAGGATAGAAGGAGAGAAATGTATCGTCGGAACGATACGTCATTCGTAATCCTGTTGTTTACCGTTCTCCGATCTTTCGTCTAATTTTTTGTTTTTTTTTTTTTTACTTCTAACATTCCCCAACCCCAATCCCTTCACTCTTCCGTGTTCTCTTGACTCTTCTCTTCCTTCATGAGTATAATAAATTTGGTAACAAATTGCGGAGAACGCAGCTTGAGCTCCGAGGGTTTTCGGAGATCACGAAGGGAGGATGAAACGAGATAAGCGAGAGTGAGTGAGTGAGTGAGTGAAAGAGTGAGTGAGTGAAAGAGAATGAGAGAGAGAGAGAGAAAGAGTGAGAGAAAGCAGACGGTCGCCACGTTTTAACTGGCTCGTAACCGGGACCTTCAGCTTTAGCAGAATTAATGGCTGAAGCTGCGCAAGTGACGGCATTAATGGTCGGTAAGTGTACCAAACTCGCTTCGATTTTTGTAATTAAATTCGAAAGATAGTGGCCAACGTAATGGTCCATATATACATATATATATATATATATATATACATAGTTAATTGTTGGTTAGATAAATTACAAGATTTGTTTTTCATAAGTATTTATCTTTTTATTCTAATGAATAAAAATATTATATAATGAATATATGACAGATTCAAATATTATATGTTATTACGAAATTATGTGTGTGTGTGTGTGTTAATCTAATTCCATTAGTAAATTGGAAACCTTAACTACAAAGCATTATTATTGGTATTAATTACAAATGGTTATATAATTGTTATATCGTTTATTGCATCTTCATAGTGTTGTGGTATTTTATTGAAAAAAAAAACGGAATAAAAAAAGGAAATTGGTTTGCAATATTAAATTAAAACTTATTCATGCAGTGGTTAACTTTTTTAGTTGTTTTTTTTTTTTACCTTACCTTATATCATTTTATTCAACAAATGAAATTGCTTTGTAATATTACAATTGAAACATGTTTCACGCTTATTGCTCATTAAACGTAGATCATCCGTTAGGACATTTAATGAAAATAGTATTCCGACCTAATTACGAAACGTGTCGAGGCTCATTATCGATCAGAGAAATGATACGTCGTGCACAGGTTACTAGATTCACCGATAATACTCCTAATTACATCGTAAAACGATACACGTGTGAGAACGCTAATGGCCCGGACTCGTGAACCGACAAATATTAACGATAATACATAGACACACACACACACGTACATACGTACATATATATATACACACATTACATAGAAATCTATAGCTATGGGGGATTTTCTGTGACTATTATACACTCTTGTTCAATCTCGCTTGAATTTCTTAACGCGTTCTTGTCAACTAATACACACATACACATGCATATATATATATATACATATATAGAACGTATACATATCTATTATTCGATTCGCTTTCCATATTCTGAATCTAGTTAAAGTTCTCGTAGTGAACGCTCAAGTTTCTTGATTCCACACGAAGGAAACTTTTAATCCACGCTTCCATCTCGAACACGTCACTCACTCGCACTTAATCATACTTCCCCTTTTACCCCTCTACTACTCTTCCTCCCCCATATCTTCTTTTATAATATTTTTGTTCTTTTTATATAACTTCGTTGAAAATAAAAGATCTTACACACGAAATGAATAGAATTGCTTTTGGGGCTTTCGATTTTTGTAAAAAAAATTGGTTCCGGGGTAAAAAGGACTCGTCGTCGTATTTTCCCTGCGCAGGCAAGTAAAAAAAAATAAAAAAAAGGAAAATATGTATGATATTTCTGGACATGATGCAATATGTCGGCGGTACGCGTGACGCAAAGCTGATGATTCAGGCGTTTCCAATCTAAATATTTGGATATCGCTTTGGTCGATCAATCGCGGGAAAAAATTGACTAAAATCGCGGACTAAAGTTTGAACAAGATCGGCAGATCTCAATCGGCACAATCACGAAATCGATGAGAAATAAAACAACATTTTGAAATCGTTCGGAAAAAAGATTTGGATACTAAGTTGTTGTTTTTTTTTTTTTTATTTCTGCATGAAAAAATGAAGATACTTTCTCTTCTCCGTGAACTATTAAATAAATAATAAGAAAAAAGAAACACACACACACACAATTTCAATCCATCTACCTTTCAACAGTTATTATCTACGAACGATTTTAAATCTGAGGTACAGAAAAACGTGGTTCTTTACGATACGGGAGAGAAAAGTTGGAGGATTTTTTGGGTAAAGAAAATATAGTCTCATGTATTTCAAAAGATCATTCGTATTTCTTTGGATTTCAACATTTTACGAAAGGAGAAGAAGAAGAAGAAGAAGAAGTAGTAAGAGTAAAGGTAAAAACGTGACACGCTTGGTCGTCACGACAAAACGTGTTATTTCTTTATTTTTCTCTCTCTCTCACTTTTTCTATCTCGAAGATATTTTTCTATTTTTGTCATCTCTCTCAAACGAGAGTGTATTACATTGCGTTTCGAATACGCGATAGCTTTCCTCCGTTTTCTCTCTTTACGTGCATACGTAGCAACATTCAAGGTACATACGTAAACCGATCCATTATATGTATACATATACTTATGCATACGCACGTACGTATATACAGGTTGATTCAGTAATAACTTGGAAAATTATTTCAATAAATATCTGATCGAAGAGAAATTTTTCGTATAATGTTTATTCTTAAACAATATCATCGTAATAATATTCTACTATCGATTATCGTCAGAGATGGAAAAATATAATTGAAAATTACTTCACACAATAAATGGACAAATAAATTCCCATAAAAGATTTCGTACCAATACTTTTATTAGAAAAATACAAAAAGATTAATGTTCGTATCATTTTAATAATTATTAAAATCATATGAACATTATTGATATGAATTTATTTGAAATGTAGAGACATTTGAAGAAGTTTGAAATAGGATTGTTTGAGGATTAGATGAATCGGCCTGTACAAGTGTTACGAGTCGTGGGAGTAGGAATTGAGAGAAAGAGAGAGAGAGAGAGAATGCAGAGAGAGAGAGAGAATGGAGAGAATAGAAACGCGTACACCCGATGGGAAATATACATGTAGCAAATTCGTGGCGTAAGTAAACCACCGTAGGGTATACACGCTCGACCATAATCGTTCGGGAGAGCTCAAAACAAGATACAACGGAATTCGCAGTCCGCGTGCTTAGCGCGATTCATGAAAACAACGAAAGCGACGTTATATAGAGGAGTCGATCTTCCATCCCCATTCTCTTTGGGCTAACAACCCCATAGTTCGACATAAAGAGAGAGAGAGAGAGAAAGAGAAAAGTTACCCTCCTTCAATATTACCTTGTTGGATGCCTTTCTATCGAAGAATCTTATGAGAACGATCCAATTTCGATAATGCGTATCAAGTTTCCTCGACGATTCTCGCGTTCCACCAATTCCCTTTCTCTCATGCCACTTTCTTGCCCTATTCGTATAATGTTATGGTAGTAGCAGCATATTCGAGTAGTGGATTCGTTGGATCATCAAACGTTACGATCCTCCTCCTTTCTTATTGTACAAAATAATAACAACAACAAAATAAACATAGGTTTATCCAACACGATCCTCTTTCTTTAATTTTCTTAGATCGCATTTTCAAACTTTTTCTATACAAATTTATATCATGCGAGAGTATAATATGTATACGTATTCAAAAGTAAGATAAAGTAAAATAAAGTAAAGTTAAGTTAAGTTAAGTTAAGTAAAGTAAAGTATGATATAGTAAAATAAGGTAAAGTAAAGTAAAGTGGAGTAAAGTAACTAGGAAAACTAGTCTACTGATCTTTCACACTTATTTCGGTGTGGTAGGGATTAGGTGAGACTACTCCTAGCGATAAAATTACGTTGCGGGTTATGCATGCGGTGGTAGTATTAGGTAGCAAGTGTTTGAAAATTAGAAGCTTTTCTCTATCTCTATATCTCGCTTCCCAAAAGTAAAAGTATACCGAGCGAGAGAGTACACACGTAACGAGGGATAGGCAAAGTTGGAAACAGCAATGCACTGAAAGGATTAAAACGAAAAGAAGAAGGGTTGCTTGCTTGCTTGCTTTGCTTTGCTTTGCTTCCTCCCCATCTAGAAGAACTTGGACCACCCTTTCTCTATATCTACGCATACATATATCCAAATGTATATACACATGTATAGATATATAGATTGTAGTATGTGAAGAAGAATGTCTGTTTGAGTTTGTACCTCATACCGTTCGTTGGTTCGTTGGTTCGTTCGTTCGTTCGTTCGTTCGTTGGAATTGGACGATGCCTGTAAAGACCCCTTCTGAGCGGAAACGGTCCAGCTTATGGGGTAATTATTTTTTCAACTTGACGGAAGAGGGTGGACAGAAAAGTAGGAGGGGAGAAAGAGAAACGGATAGACTCGAGAACGGTGGGGGTCCCTTGCCTCGTTCGAACTAAAGCCAAAGGGGAAATAAAATGAGACAGAAAAAAAAGATAGAAAAGGAAAGAAAAAAGAGAGACAAAGACGGACGGAAAAAGGAAGAAAAACAAGAGAGAGAGAGAAAGAGAGAGAGAGAGAGAGAGAGAGAGAAGGGTGACGTTCAATGTACAACTACTAGACCTACGTGAACGCGAATACAAGAATGCAAACGGACGTGCAAGTACTCGTGCATACGAACTATGAACGTATTCTGAAGGGATAGAGTGAGAAAGAACAAAAAAAACTAAATGAGAAAGATAGAGAGAGAGAGAGAGAGTTAACTCGTGCCGGCATTTGCAGCTGGTTAATGCGGTGAAAGCAAAAGAGTACATGAAAGAAAACGTTAATTACTGCATTACCAGCTAGCCAACCGTAAAATGTAGTGTATGGGTTTGCGGTGCCGTTCCAACGTGATGTTATAACGAGACGGGAATACGATGATGAAGAGAGAGAGAGAGAGAGA
>NW_014569638.1:556989-561010 GCF_001313835.1 Polistes canadensis | reverse complement strand
TCTTTTTGGTATTTGTATATAAAATAATATGTCATAATAAATAATTTTAGTTGCTGAGGAAGTCTCAAATAGAGACGAAACGTTCAACGGATAAATATAGTGTTCATCTTAATTAAACCCGTCCAAAAAACAACTTCCCTAAGAGTAAACTTAGTATTAATATTTATATTTTTTGGGTAAGCAATTACCCGTTTTTTTTATGGAAGAAATCACCTATTTAAGGGATCATGATCTATAGATAAGCTAGTCTCCTTCTTGAGAAGAAATTTTCTACCAGTTCCCAATGTGAAAAAAATCTCACTAAATTGCAAAACAATTTAAAGTTGAAGACATTGCAATAAAAAGCAGAAAATATCTCTGAAACAGCTAGAAAGTCTATTTAGAAAACAAAGATGATAATAGCTAGGTCTTATAAGGATCTTTTTTTTTCTTTAGATAACAAAATAAAAGATGGTTTGATGGAGGTTCAAACACACTCGATTATTAGACTATGGTCTACTGTTTAAAATCATATTTTAACCTGAGAAATCCTTAAAGTTGATGTTTTTTTTGAGAGTCTCTTTCATAAGTAAAATCGATATAGTTAAAAAGTATATAAAATATTTACAACTTCTTTTTTGTGAAAATAACAGACTGTAACCATTATTGACCTAATTTAATGTCATTAATTTGATACACCTTAAGCTGAGATTTTATATTTATTTTTTGCTAGTATTGAATATATAAATCTTTTCTGATTTAGCTTTTACTGTCTCACTTTTTGTCTAATGAGAACAGCTTGACCCTTGTTTGAAACATAAGCATTACTTTTTCTATTTTAGATCAAGTTTAATTTTATAAGCATCCATTCTGTTACAACATTAATATGTCCATTTCTGTTTTTGCTTCAGAAAAATACATTACATCCCTATACACGAATAAACATTTCATTCTATTCATCAATTACCATTTATCTGTAACTTTTATACCTTCTTCTTTTAGAGGTCTATTGAAGCTTCACACTTTTAAATTACTTCGTTGGCGCTACTTAAACTTTTCTACCCCCCCCCGCCCTCGAAAACACGTTCAAAAAAATATTTAAACAAATGTAGCACAAAATAAAAAACATAAATAATGGGGAATTGAATTGATCATCGAGCATAAAAAAAGAAGTGTTATGAATGTATGTTTGGTAGACAGTATATTTTTATATTGCAAATTTCTTTTCTTCCACGAAAACTCTTGGATTCATAAAGGAATTCGATCATGATTAATACTACCTCTTTTCCTATAATCCTGCTTCATATGAGACCATAAGTTTTCGATTTGATTTATATGGCCCCCAGTTTCATTAATAAACCCCAAGCTATGGTTTACTATTTCATGAATGGCCTCAAACTTACTAACTGCTTTAGGATAAGAGGGGTATCCATCCGTTACAATTATTTACCCTGGAATAATATTAGCTTTAAATACATCTAAAATCGTCTTCCATTTTCTATTGGGTACTAGAGCCACAAAAAACTGTTTGTAATCCCCTTCCACAACACCTCCTACTATCCACTGTATTCCGGAGATCTCATCGTAAAATGAAGATGGGTTGCCCACAACCAAACCATTACAAATGGCAGTCTCATTCACCTGAACTCGGATACCTTTTCCTCCAATTTTATCTGGTTTGGGTGTGGTTTCGAATATAATATCCATGAGGATATTCTTGACCCTTATATAGGTTGGCTCGGATATTCCGCAAATATTTATGGCAAAATAATTTGGACAAGAAAACACCCAACAGAAGATGCACTGAAGAATTATTTTATATTCTATGTTTAATTGTGGTATCCTACCACATTTAGACGTAGTAAGTTTTTTCTTATTTGTTGTTTTGTTTATAATTTTAGGTGATAAATTAAATATCACATGTTTTTTATTAGCATTGATTTATTAACAAACAAACAAAGCTATAAATGTAATTTTGGTGTTAACCCCTAAGAAGAGATAATTAGGATGACCAGACCACAATCTGAATCAGTAAATACTAAGTTTAGAAGCTCAGACAAGACGAGCACACACCAGACAGTTAAAGGTGTTAATAAAACTTTTACTTCAAGTATAAACATATTAGAAATGTATTTCCAACTCAGATAAGTCAACGATATTTATGTTTTTATATTTAAAACTTTTAATGTTGTTCATGGATTTCATCTTCTTGCTTCAAACCAGCTATTTATATTTTTAAGAAATCGTGTGATCAATCAGTGTAGGGCTAATCATCAGACACCAGTAGATATATAAGATGATTCTCCTTAATTTGAACCAATTAACGAGATCACATAGTTTTGGAACGCAGCAAGTAAATGAAAGTAAACGTGTTATATGTACTATATATAACATCATGTCTACTTAAAATATATTCTTCTTAATATTTTAACAAGTTTTATTTTGTTTTAAGTTTATTCTCATTTTTTTTATTATTTAAGATTCTTTTCAAGTTTTGGTTTTGGTCATCTATTATTGAACATGTTTTCCACAAGGGTAAGATTGTTCCTAGAATTTTCTAAGAATAAATACTATTTGTTTACTAAAAAATTCTAAATCCTTTATATCATAACTTATCAAGATATTATTGTGTTATCCAATCACATTTTGTTTTGATTAATCACTATGATTTGTTTATGTTTAGACTCGATTTATGATTTATAAGTACGATTATGTTTGTTTAGTTTATCAATAAACAAAACAAGAACTATTTATACAGTTTCCAAGACTTCTAACGAAGTTAGCCAAGGATAAAAAAATTTAGACCGATTCACCCGGACAAACAGTAACGAAAATAACCTTCAGAATCAACAAAAATAAAATTGTTCAATCTCGTAAAATTATATTAGAGATGTATATTAATCTCGGATACGTCAGGATATTATATTATTAGATACATTTAAATTAATGTTAGATTAAATTTTGTATGTAGAGTTCTATTATACTTAAGATTTTTATTTTTGACCTTATATATAAAAGATTCCTTTACAATACGACATGCCATTTAAAGTCTAAGTTTTCTAAAACAATTTTACATGTACACAATACATTCAAAGGTTTTAGTTTATTTATATAGTTTTATAACAGTCAAAGTACAAATAATAAGAAGCATCAATTTTGATGATCTATTAAATCATATAATGTTTAACTTGATGTTCTTTATTACATTACTTACTATTTTTACTTACTATATTTTTACTTACTATTTCAGTTTTTGACGTCTCACCTTATCTAATTTATTTGTATTATATCACATATTATCTAACTACCTATCTAAAAATTACTTTAAAGTTTACAATAATTGATTCGCTAAACATCTTTATTACATTAATTTAAATCTTAAAAAAGTTATTTAGTTTTTCAAGATGGAAGATGTACCACATTAACTAATATTTTCCATCGTACCTGTTTTCTGAGAAAAAGTAAAAAGATACAAATATGATTATTATAGAAAATAGAGTAAAACTTGTACAAGAATTATCAAGTTAAAAACTTATGATCCAAGTAATTTAGTTTATTGTATATAACACTAATTTTTAATTCTTAAGATTAAGAGTGTATATTAAGGGAGTTATTTAAGAAAAACTTTTCGTAGTAAATTTAATTATTTATTTATTATTAATAATTAATTAATCTATTTTTCAACCATTGATTTGTTTGTATTTCTATTTATTTTTAAAAATATATAATGTTTTAAATTAATCATTAGAATACAGATTGTTGATAAATTAAAAAACCTAATTTTGCTTTAGAGAGAATATTTGTATCAATCATTATATATATATATATGTAGGAGATATGGTGAGCGTTGCCGTCTTGTTAGCGTGGAGTGATAGGATTTTGTTAGATTAAGTAACCGGGGACAACGGACGAAATAAAGGACAGTTAGTTARTATTGAGCGTTGTAAGAGAGAGGATCTGCATTTGTATTAATCATAAGAAGTTATAATTAAACTGTTTTCCCATCAAAAATCCTACAAAATTGGGGGCTCGTCCGGGATTG
>NW_014569638.1:541663-555079 GCF_001313835.1 Polistes canadensis | reverse complement strand
CAGTTAGTTAGTATTGAGCGTTGTAAGAGAGAGGATCTGCATTTGTATTAATCATAAGAAGTTGTAATTAAACTATTTTCCCATCAAAAATCCTACATATATATATATATATATATGTAAGGACAGTAGTTTTAGCTATATTGAATTTAGCGCGTATCTCTGTATTAAGATAGGTTAAGGAATAAAACAGGTGACGTCAGTGCTACAAAGAAAGCAGGAGTGAAAAGATACAGAGATTAAGAGATATATGTAAGAAAATTAATCAAAAAACAACGGTGTGGATATTAGCATTGAATGTTGTTTCTTTGTTATTACAGGTAGGATAAATAATTAGTCTAAGTTGTTACATTATTATTTTGTTCAAAATAAAATAAAATCCTTGTTATTACAGAGAAACAATTCTACCTATTATCTACCCATAACCTGCACAATAAATAAAACATTATATATATATATATATACTTCTGACTATCTTTCCGACATTTTTTTTTATATAATTAATTATTTTAAAAGGTTTAATTTTTCAATTTTTTTCTCAAAACTTCAAATCGTACTATAGCTAAAAATTACAGAAGATTTAAAATTTTATTTTCTAACAAGGAAAAAATAAGTAGAATGAATAGATTGAATATGGAATTTATAGATTAGGTAATCATAAAAATGATAAAGTGAATTTAATCTAAAATGGATTAAATAACTATATATCTAGACATTTTAATTGAAAAACTCATAAAATGAATAATTTTCTTTAAAAATTTGTTGGTTCTACTCTTAAAATTCTATAATTAATGTTAAAATTATTTAGTAGTATCCTATATTTTTCATAATTTTTTAAAAAAGTATTTGTATTTATCAAAAAAAAGATACTATACTAATGAAACATGATAAATTAAAATATCTATAATTTTTTTAGAGTGAGTAGTTTTAATATACAATATTTATTAACCCCTTTCCGATATTTTTAAGAAATAAGTGAATAGTCTTAAAGAGTTTAATTTTTATTTTTTCAAGAGGTAAAATGTGTTACCTAAAATCATTTCTCGTACTAGGATTTTGATAAAATAGTAAAAAAAATAAAAAATTTATAGAATATAGAGTTGAAGTAATAAAAGAAAAGAGTAAATGTCTCTATAATAATATAAAAAATTTATGATCAAATAACTTTCTTATAATCCAATAAACTTCCTTAAATAAATATATTTTAAAATAATCGAAATGTAGAGTTAATTGAGATCAAAGATGTTGTTTAAAATTATTAAACTAAGTATTTTATTAAATAAGAAAAAGGGTGTTGCTGTTTAAAATATATAACCGTATCCTTAATGATCCTATTTTGATTATAATTTATTTTATATAACATTTTTTTGACTTAGATCTTACATGTATCATTTCAATTATATTGTATATTTAATTCTATAAAGAAAAAAATTAGATTTATCTTTAAATTGACATAACTAAGATCTAAATGAAACAAGTTAAGCTATTTTTAAAGCATTACTTTTATGTATTTAAGTAAAATTCTATCTCCTTTTCACTATTTATTTTTTATAACATTGATGTTCTCTCATAGATTAAGACAACCCTATACCGAATATAATAGTCTAATATTGTACACGTCAATTACTTTTGTTGTATAAATCTACATTTTTATATTAAAATTTATAGAAACCTATATTTTTTAATATAAAAATCACATTAAAACCAAAATAATTAAGAATCGAAGCAATATTAATAAAATATTAAAATAACTAGTTAGGGGAAGTATTCATTAGTAGTATTTTAAGTAAACTATTCTTAAGATTAGGACAAATACGTTTAATTTATGACTCCTATCTTGTTATATTCCCTTTTAATGTTCATTTACACATAATAGAATCATTTATTTCAAATAAACCAACAAAATTTTTTTTATATTTTAAATTAATGTTTAATATTTCTTTATGAATTAAAGTTTAGGAGAATTAAATAAATTAAAAATTTAATTTTTTTATTAATCACTTCACATTTTGGTTGATGTCTTTAATATGAATACTTTTATAATTGTTTTTGTAAATTTTCGCAAAAAAATATTCTGATTGTTTATATGAAGTATATATATATGTGTGCTAGTTTATTTATATATGATATTTTGGATAGTTTACAGTCCTTATCACCTATTTTATTTTTATTATTTATTATTTATAATTTCTATTCATCTTCTAATCTTTAGTCTGTTATAAATTAGTTATTTAGTATTTATTTTTACTTCTGCTTACCATCTCCATTCAGCATTGATTCTCACTTATTTTTTAAAAAACGTACAAGTAAATAAATGAATTTAGGAAATGAAAGTGGTTCACAGTAATAGAATTCAATATATTGATTTAAGTTAATCATAATAACAAATAAATTTATGATTAAAACAACCGTTTAAACAACATCTTTTTTTTGTATTCAATTGTAAATGAATTTGAATTGAAATTAAATATTATCATCTTATCTCTGATATTTTTAAGTCTGACAGTTAGCCTTCGTTTGAATATTTGAGAGTGCAAGTATTATTTCAATTGAGGGTTATTGCATGGGATATAAATTTAAAATAACAAAACAATTGAACATTACCTTTGTTTATTATGTACATTATGTGGGTAGAACAGGAAAATACCTATAAAATATCGCTTATGAGTAAAGATTAACTTATTAACCATACACATAACATTTTTCTCAGTTAGTAAAATTTAGTTATTCTTTTTTTCTTTGATCACAGTCTGTAAATAGAATCTCGTGTCACACATTTATTACATCGCTTAAGTTAGGTTCAGTATAATAGAACTGTTATATTAAAATCTAGATCATTTATTTTTCAACTAATCATTAAAATTGAAAAAACGATTTTCTCTATCTTTACTAGTATAACTATCCTCATTTATCTCGAACTTTCATTTCTTATAACGATTTAATTGTAATACACTAACTCGAATTAATTTTTTTCACTATCCTTTCTTTCAAGATATCTATTGATTTAAGTTTATTATTCGATAAACTATTTGAAAACTATTGTGCATAATTTAGCCTTTAAATAATAATTATCTGTATTATTAAATTACTTATTAATATTTTTTTAGTTATAAACATATGACCTAACCTTTATCATTTATTTCAATAACTTTAAAAATTACATTAAAGATAACGACCATAGTTAATTTATTAACAAACAGCTTTCTAATGTTTTGTTTCAATATTTTAAAATCTTTTTTCAAAATTGAATAGCACTCATCCCTAACTTCAGCGATTATTTATATTCGTTCTTTTTTTAGGTAGGTAAAAACTAGGAAATAGAGAAAGAGAAAAAAGTTTTTCAAGATCTAAATAAGAATTATCTAAAAAATTAAGATTTAATGAAAAATAAGAGTAAAATACTTAATTTAATACGTTTTTCTTTAAAAAATAGAAGCTTTAAAAGAGTGATATTTTAAACCTAACTTTATTTATATGAAACTAATAATTTTTCGAGAAAGAATTATTAAATAATCCAAATAAAACCCATACACAAAAATTGGGATCTGGTATGAAGTCATTTTTGCCATCTTTAGAAGAAAAATTGAAGGAGTGGATTATTGTTGAAAAAATAACTAATAAAAAAATCATTTCTTATTCTATTCTACAGGAGAAGGGGTTCTAGTTCGTCTCTGAAATGAACATTCTAAATTTTAAAGGAAGTATTAGGTTGTTTCATAAATTTGTTGTTCGAAAAGGTTACTCTTCAAGTAAAATTACTAGTATAGAGCAAGAGGATAATAGAAGTTAGGTTGAAATCAAATCAATAGTATCTTCCTGTTTTTAAAATTTAAAATACAGGCCATCCTTGCTACCAGAAAGCATAGAAAATTTCATCATTACGAAACTCCAATGTATATAGATTTGATGAATTCAAGAACAATTTCATTTAAGGTGGAGAAGAATACGGAGGTTCATTCCACTGGAAAAAAAAGTCTAGATTTATGGTATCATTAACAGTTATTTCTATAGAAAGATATTAAATTGTATTGTTGTACTAAAAGATATAAAAAAGTGGCAAAAGTTGAGTTTTTTAAAAACCTTACTTTACCTGTTTCAAAAACAGGCACAATGGATAAGTATTTAATGGTAGTTTAAATTAGAAGCTGTCTCAATAAAACCGGTCCATTTGTATCTGGCAAAAAAAAACTTCTTATTTAGACTCTTATAAAACTCATCACGATCAGAATGTGATTGACTTTTTGGCCAAATCTAATTTAAACGTTGTTTGTATTCCACTTACCTTAACATACCTACAGCCTCTAGATGTACAAATTAACTCTGCTTTCAAGGCTAATCTAAAAGCAAAATAACAAGATTGGGTTATGAATGGTCCTAAAGTATTTACACCTAACCATATTCGTAAAAAACCTTCCTGGAAAACAATATTTAAATTCATATCTGAAAGTATTGCAGCTATAAATTCAGATACCATTGTAAAAGAATTTAGAATGGTAAGCATATCAGGAAATTCTATAAAAACCAATCAATCTGAAATGTTAAATAACAAGCTTTTGAAAGTGATATCAAATATTTATGATTCCTATGAAGAAACAGATATTGAGTTTATCATTAGTTCGGGGTTTGACGAAATTTATTAGATCATTTAATAGTTTATTTTTATCCGTTGATTGTACTTTCACGATTATAAGATCATGATAATTGAAGTTGCAAAAATTCTGAGAAAACACCAAAAATCCATGTTTTCCGTGAGGTCATTGTTTCGTGAAAAAACGCTACTTTTAAAAAAAAATTGTTGCTTTAACTTTATTATTAGTAAACAGATTGTTGATAAATTAAAAAACCTAAATTTATTTTAGAGTGGATATTTGTAATTAAATACTTACATCTGGATATCTTACCGACATTTTTAATAAAATAATAGATTATTTTAAAAGGTTTAATTTTTCAATTTTTTTCGCAAAACTTCAAATTGTCCTATAGCTAAAAATTACAGAACATTTAAAATTTTATTTTTTTGCTAGGTTTGGGAACGGTAAATAAACAAATTTAATATAGAATTTATAAATAAAGTACAGATAAAAGTGAATTTATATTTATTATTAAACCTAAAAGAAGTAATTATAAGTCTAGATATTTTACTCAATAAACTACTAAAAACTATATTTTCTTTACAAATTAGAGATATCTGCTTTTAAAAAATTAATAAAGTTTACAACAGAGAGAGATACTAAATCCTTTATTAGTCTTATTGTTGTTTAAAATTTATTTTCATTGATATTTTAAATATTGATAAATTAAAATATATAAAGTTTTTATTAGAATGAATATTTTAATCCAACAATACTTCTCAACCTCTTTCTGACCTTTTTTATAAAATTATTAGACACTTTTAAAGTGTTAAATTATTTTTATTTTTTATTAAAATTGAAAATGTAGTACTGAAGACTCTTCTTTGCACTAGTGCCTTGTTAAATAAGTAAAAAGATACAAATCGAATTTTAGAAGAAATAGAGTTAAATTCTAAAAAGTAGGATAAAAATTAATGAATCAAAAACTCAATAAATATCTTTGATAAATATAGTTAAAAACTAAAAAAATAAAGGGTAGATTTAGAGTAGATATAATTTTTTTATTATTATTAAAACTAATTATATCTTTTTGAAGTATTCAACTATGTCTATAATGATATTTATTATAAATTAATGTGATTTATACATTACTTCTTTAGCTGAGATTTTGTATTTTGCAAATAACTCTTGTAATATTAAACTTCGATTTACTTTTTAATTCATCTAACCGTTTAATGAGAAGATGTTACAAATCTCATAAAACACAAGCATTACTCTTACTATTTTAAGTCAAGTTAAAATTGATTCATCTCTTAAACATCCATTTAGTTACAATATTGATGTTCACTGCATTTTTAGTCTAATTTATGAACATCCCTATACTTGAATTGAACACTCTATTTCACACATAAAATATCATTGATAATACTTTTTTGTGTTATAAATCTTCATTATCTTATAGAAAAGAAAATGTTTTTAGAAAAATTTTAAAACAAGGGTAATGAGAATCAAAGGCTATATTATTATAGCATTGAATCTAACTAATTAGAGAAAAGTTCAATACACAGTTTAATAGAACTCTACTTAAATTCAAAGAGCATAATCTTATTTTAAGCATATACTTTGTTATATTTTTTCATGTAATAAAGTCATTTATTCTAAACAAACAAATATTTTTGAATGGTTATGATCAATGCGTCTGGGGTAGTATGCAGGGATGCGCCCTAGCCGAAGGTACTCTTCTAAGAGAGACCTTGTCGTGGCGTCTTTCTAATGCCAGTTACCTTTTTTATTATAATAATTTTTCATAAAAGTCATTTAATATTTTCATTACCCTTAACATTAAAAATTTTTAAATATTTAGAAATTTCTAGAAATTCTTGTAATATGGTATATATTACCACAGTTTCTTATTATATTCTCTATTAAAAAGCTTTTAATGTGAAGTAATCTACCTAAAAGATTATTTTAGTATTAATCTATTATTCATCACTGTTTTCAAAGAGATCAATGAACTTTTGAACTTTTTTTGTTGTAAATTTTTGTATTTAATTTTAAAAAATATTTTCTTCATTAGTTAGGTTATTTATGTTTGATATGCTTTATAACTTTAAATTATAAATAAACAATTTTCTTTTTATTATTTATATCTTTGTCATAAAATGACGTGAATAGGGTTTAGATTGCTAATAATTGACGTTAATATAATTTATTTGTTTATTCTTTACGATGATAAATTAAGATCATTGTATATTTGATTTTTCTTTGTTTATTGTTTTGAATTTTAAATATAAATATTCTTAAATCTTTATACCCATGGAATCAAACAAAGACAATAAACGCGATTTTACATTTAAAAATATTGTTGAGTACTTATTAAAGTACAACGGTGTGCTCGCTAAGCATATTAAACCTAAAAGTCGAATTTCTTTTTATCTTCTAATCTTTAGTCCTTCAAAAGATAGTTTTTAGTATTTATAGTTTAGTTTTGCTTATTATCTAGATTCACCATTTATCTACACGTGCTGAAATATGGATCTTGTTAGAAAATGGGTATAAAAGGAATTTCTAAAAAAATGTATCCCCTAAATGAGATTCCAAAATCTATAAACAAATATTTCAAAACAGATATTTTAATAAATTCTATAAAAGATGCTCTGAGTTGTTTTTTAAGATAATATATCGTATTAAATAAAGAGAAACTTTGTTTTTTGAACAACATCTAATAGGTTATTGGATTTTAACAGCCGACCAGAATACTTCGATGGTGTTAGTATGTACACCAATTAGTGGTTCAACAAAGTAGTGAGAATTGTCGATAAATTAGTGAAAAGACAAATATGCTAATAGTCCATCGTATCCTTTCCAATCATGTGTATATATAATAGAATTTGGTTGTAAAAATTGGCAGATTATACCCTCTAGAGTTTATTTTTATTTTCTTGTGTTACGAGTTTAATCCTCTTTTGGCTGCATCTCTCAATTATACCCAGGGTCCAAACGCCGTGTACACGATGTCATCTGTGGTATTTTCGATTTTAGATCTCTAAAATAATGTCCCTACCTCATAGTACCTCGACACAGTACATTTATTTCGGAACATGTATCTTTAAGCATGCTTCAGTAGTTTTAAAAAACGAGACATATCTATTCCAAAGTTAAAGCTCATAAGACTCAAAGAAGATTTCATCGCCCACTGCTTTAGAAGTTGTAAGATTATTATCTTGCTTATTTTAGCATTGTAAAAAAACTGTATCTTTAAAAATGTTTTAACGTTTTTTAAAGCTCTTCCAAGTCCACATTACTTCGTTTTCATGTATTGTTGACATCTTTACATGAGAACTGCATCTAATACATACGTTCTTACGAATGTCTCTTAAGTCTTTTAACCTTCTTTTGATTTCATTTAATTCTATCTTTTTGAAACTCATTTCAGGAGATAAAATTTTCAAAAATTCCTATTATAAACATTTGGTACAAGATCACCAAATCCTAGATCTACATTTATTACCTTACAAAATCTATTAATAAGGAAGTAAAAGAATAAAACAATTTAGAAAATGAGATAGATTCACAGTAATAGAATCCTATAGTGTATTAAGTTACTCAGAAATTACAAATAAATTTAAGATTAAGACAACTTTTTATTCAACATCTTTTAACATTTATTAAATTGTAAATGCATATTGGTCATAAAGTTATAGGATATGTAAATGATTTTTATAAACTATAGTTCAGTTTAATTTAACCTAAACTCTAATATTCAATCGAGATTGAAGCTTAACCCATTTAAATTTTTTATCTTACTATTAGCTTCTATGTAGTAAGCAGAAGTATTAAAATTTTTATTATGAATAATAAGTGAGATAAACTTTTTATAATTTAAACCTAAAATTATTTAACAATTAATTGATTACTTTAGAAAAACACTTTAGTCCTCTTTATTAATTTTCACTCTTTTTATTTAAATGGCTTTATCTCCTAATTTTTCTTTTTTATTTAACTCTCTAACTATCATTATTAAGATGACAATATATGACACTCGTTATTAACCAACATTTTTTTTGAATAATTTACTTTGTAGATAGATTGTAAGATAATCTAATCTTTTTCTTACTTGATCTACCTTTGAAGTTAAACAAAAGTTTTATTCTTTTTTACTCTAGAATCATTAACTCTAACCCTTTTTTATAAAAGAAATAGAAATTAATTATTTAAACACTTAACTCTTATACGATGTCATTATGCATTGTTATTATCTCTTTTATAAACCTTCTAATTATTAAAAAATATTTATAATCTTCTAACGTAAAATTAAATCTACAAACATGACTGTTTATTTGAAATTTTAAATAAGTAATTCTTTTTAAAAAATATTAATATGATGAAGGTTAAGTTCATAGAAAGTAGTTAAATAAATAAGTACGTAGAATAAATAATAATAAAAGATTATTTGTATTTTTCTACTAGTAGTCCTTAGAGTAAAACAGTATCCTGTATCAATAAATAGCCTGATATATTTTCTAAATTTGAATAAAACTTTTAAAAGATGTTGAAAATAGTCTTTAGTCAATAAATATTTTATTAAATATAAAGTAACTTTGTTTTTAGACTACTATTTTGACAGAGCTCGTCATTCAACACCATTTCAAGAAAATCGTATGATGTTAGTATAAACAAGTGTTTGGGGTTAACTAAATGTAGAGAATGATTAACAAATTAAAAAGAACCATTATATTCTTTCAATCATGGGTATAAAGAATTAGTCTTTTTGAAACATCTAATAAGCACTCCTAAAGTTTACTTGAACCTATCATCAAATACTATAAGTTAGATTCTTTTTTATTTAACGCTTTCAAATCAAAATGAAACAAATTTGAAACCTTCTATTCTTACCTTATCTTTAAATGTTAATATAATAAAGATTTTTTTCTTATCCAAAATTTTTTAATATTATTACTAAGTTTAATCTTAGGGAAGTTCTTTTTTTGGACAGGTTTAATTTATTATCTTTAAACTTTAATCTCAATTATTATGTTATTATCTCATATCATCACATCAGTAAATCTCGAGACAGAAAAGTGAGACAAGCCCATTAAAACTTTTGGTATCGGAGATATGTTTAAAATCTTTGAAATAGCGATTCAGTTTATATTTTGCATACAAATTTCTATTATCGTTAGGATTTTTATTTTATATAATCTGGTATTATTAAACATTATATTAGATCTTTTGTTATAGAGTATATACAAACAACTTCATACTTTCTTCTTAATCTTTTAACCGATTTTCTTCTAGAGTTAAAAGATTCTTCTCAATATTTGTGACAATTACTTTTAT
This sequence comes from Polistes canadensis, assembly GCF_001313835.1. NCBI lineage: Eukaryota > Metazoa > Arthropoda > Insecta > Hymenoptera > Vespidae > Polistes > Polistes canadensis. The sequence goes on along the minus strand of NW_014569638.1, from coordinate 545,171 downwards.
TTACTCTCTTCTTCAACATTTAAATTTAAAAAGAAGGATTAAAAATTTTAAAATGATTGAAGAACTTGTTGTAGACTAAAAAAACATTTTCTTAATTTACACATTTGGGGTTAAGATTGTAGATAGTATCATCCATATGTACTGTAGTAAAGAAGATTATGGTAAATTTATTTAAGTATTTTGAATTCCACTAGACATTAAATTTTTTCTACAGTTATAAACAACTAGATTAGAATATTTTTCCATTGATTATAAAAAGTTACATTAAAGATAACAATCTGTCATAGACAGACCTAAAAGAAAGACTCTCGAATAATTAAAACCTTTTATCTAGTAGATTCTTCTGAGATTGGTTTTTATAATGATTTATAAAAAAAAATTTGATTATAATGTGAGGTATACCACACAATCACAGATAGTCTAAACCACTATCTCAACATTTATTTTAAATATTTAGAATGATTGAAAAGTAATTTTTTTTCATGAACAAAAATCTAACCCAACTCTTCTTTTCTATCTGGTATTAGTGTTAAGGGTTTAAGTAAAATGTAAAAAAATAAAAATTCAACCTTTAAGAGAAATTAGAGTGTAAATTATACGAAAACAGACAATGAAACATTTAAATTGTGATAAAAAATAATGATACAAATAATCATGAAATCTAAATGTTTAGTATCATATTTAATAGAATACCTTTTAACAAAAATTAAAAAATTGGATATTAAATAAAGTTGAAAAATAGGGATGTTTTCCAAAAAATGATTTAATAATTAGATATACTGTTTTCTTATGAAACTACTTAAATTTTATTGTTTTTTTTGTCTTTTTTGAATGATTTTTATTTTATTAGGAAAGGTTTGTAGACAACCCTTAGGGTAGTTACCAGAAATATTTTAAAAGTTCCTTCTGAGTTTTAATAAGAGACAAGAATAGTCAATTCTTATTTCATTATAAAATAACTAGGTAGGTTAAGATAGATGGTAAGTGGGTGGCAAAGGTAGACACATTTCTCAGAGGTACCCCAAGAGCATTCTAAGTCTCTCTGAAAACTCATAGGAGACAATTGGTGTCAAACAATAGTTTTGTATTCACTCATCAGTCCTATCATAGGGGTCTAGGAATAAATCAGATTAAATAGTTTTTTTCGATTTATAAGAAATTTGGTGATTTTACATTTTATTTTCTTATTCAAGAAGAACTCTTTAACTAATTTTAATCTAATTTGTTTATTATATAAATCTAAAATGAATCAATATAAAATGTAATAATAAAGAATTGACTTATTATTCCTTTATTTATAATAGATTTATATGTATTGTAAACATAACAAATTATATTATTGATATTTGAAATCAGACTTTGTTTTGTTTGTTGATAATTATATTTATATAATAAACAAATTATATTTAAAAATTAGGTTAGGTAGGTTATTCATAAGGTTAGATTTAAATATATTACAGACTATTATTATCATTACAGTTCTTAGTACTATGTTTGTTTTCAAATTTTGATCAAACAATTTATTAAAAATTTTAATCATTTCTTGTTCTGATTTAAATTATCACTTTGGATTTTATAACAAATTGAATTTTATTATCATTCTGAGGTGACATAGTTATTCTAAAGATAATATTAAACGACTTTTATAATAAAATATTATGTGAATTCTACGTATTTATATTTTTATCAGCAGAACACTACTGATTCTCTCTAGATAGGTAGACAGAATTATAAATTTCCAAAAGATAAACTCTATAGAATAAAACAGTATAAAACTTTATAACGTTATAAATTTCAAAACATACTAATCTTTTTAAATATCTTATATTATAAAGTTCCATAAATTTTATTTAGATTAATTAACTGTTTTATTTAAAAAATTTATATAAATAAAAGAAAGTTTACTAATCCATGTATGAAAATAACAAGCAGGTTAACGAAGATATAGCAGATATTTTATTTCAGCTCATTCCTTTATTTCCAAAAGAAGAAAGAAAGAAAATAGAAGAGTATCTTTTTGAATTCGCACATACGATGGAAAAGATATTTATGTTTAAAAACTATAAAGATGCTCAAAAACCAGAGGGTTATGAAACTGTAGAAGAAATTTATAATTTTTGTATTGAAAAAATGAATAAAGTAGTTAAATCTTCGTATTCAATCTCTAAGATAGGACTAGAAACGTTAACGGTTGATATAAATACAGATTGTGATATAGCTAGGTTAGAGTGTACTATAATGGAAAAATTCATTCCAGAGTACTGGATTAAAAATCATCCAAATCCCAAAGGTTTTTCATCTGAAATAAAAGAGTCTATAAAAAGTTTATTTCACACGATCTGAACAGGTAAAGATGCCTCTGTAGAAAATATCTTAACAGAGTCTACATTGTTGTTAGAAAATATTATTAGCTTTTTTTAACTTAAGGTTTTGTTAAAAATGAAAACTCTAAATATTAACCACATAAATGATACCATATCTAAATTCTAAGAAAACTAGTTGATGAATTAGATGAAGAAGTTTTGAAAGCTAAACTAGGAGGCAGACAACCTAATAATACTATTAATTAGATAAACGTTAAACCTATTACTGTAAATAAGGTTAAAGACATATCTTCAAAGAAAGAAAATAAAAAGAAATATCCAAGGACATTACATAATTTCATATCAGAATCTGTTGACAAAATGTTTAGGTTATATTCTTTATTTAAAGAAATCTTTTGTTTAAGCAACATTGTTTATAGGTTTATCAATGCACCTTGTGATAAATTCAAGGTTCATAACTTGACTAACATCTCTCTTCCTTCTTCAATTCAAGCTATCTTAAGGTTAGGAACAAACTTTGTCATTTTTAAACCTAATCTATTCAATTCGTTAAAAAAGTTAGATATTATAATAAAATCACAATTGAAAGAGATGAATTCTTATTTTTTTAGATGAGCAGTATCATAAATTTAACTCTTTAATTACAAAACAATATTTAGGATCGAAATCAAAACCTAGAAAAAAGTTATATTTGTTAGAAACTTTTATTCTTAAAAATAATCTTTTAATAAAAAAGGCAGACAAGAATCTTGGATTAACAATAATGTACAAGAATTGGTATCACAATCAGGTTATTCAAAGTTTGAATTCTGAGTATTATATTAAGGAATCGCCAAACTTCAATAAGAAATTTAATCAACTCGAGACTAAAATTTCTATGTTTCCAAAAATAGATATTGATGTTAAGTTAGGTAGGTAGGTTAGGTTAGATAGGTAGGTAAGTTAGGTAGGTTAGGTTAGGTTAGGTAGGTAGATTAGGTTAGAATTAATTATAAAAATAGAAGTAGGATTGTCCATCGGGACAAAGTAAAATTAGCTAAATATAAAAATAAAGACGTTCTCTGCTAAACTATCAAATAAATTTATATATGTACATATTCTTTATAATTTCTTTAAAATTTTATAAAATACATAATTTAATAGGAAAAATATTTAAATTATAAATTTCGTCTTAATAAGAATAC
>NW_014569638.1:536279-541012 GCF_001313835.1 Polistes canadensis | reverse complement strand
ATTCAGCGTCGTCGAATTACCATTGTATCAATTTGTAATCGTTTAAATCGAAAAAGTTCTTATTTGCCTCTTATTGACTGGCCTACTGGTTCACAACTAAATTCAACTCACACAGAACTATTAGATTTCTTCAACTCGTTCTTTACCGATGAGTTTATAAGAAAAATAGTTGAGGAGACTAATCGGTACGCAAATCATATGATACAAGAAAAACATCTAGAAAAGCAGTCCACATGGCATAAATGGACTAATGTCACATCAAAAGAAATGCGAGCATTTCTCGGCATAATATTGCTTATAGGGACAATGCCACTTCTGAGCTTGAAAGAATATTGGACTACTGACAAGAAATGTAGGATCCTATACGTTGCCAAAATATTCAGGAGAGACCGACTCTTACAAGTATTTTGGATGCTGCATACAAATTAACATATTGTAGGTACGCGAAACATGGCAACAAGAACGAAAAAATTAGCAATTTTTTAGATTACATTGATAGTAAATATCGTGAAAATTTTGTACCCAGGATGGAGTTATCAGCGGATGAATCAATCATTAAATTCAAAGGGCGAGTAAGCTTTATTACGTATAATTCACAGAAACCAACCAAGTGGGATATCCGTATATATTGGTTATATACAAACTATTTTTCCATATTATGGCAGTTTTACTACGGAGAAATTAATTAGACCAGATCTGCCAATAAGCACGAGAATAGTCTTATAACTATATCTCAATTAATTGCAATCCAATCCTGACGCTGTAGGATACCATATCTTCAATGACCGGTACTTCACAAGCATTCCTTTGGCAGATGAACTACTAAAAATGAAATGTAATCTAACTGGAACTATTCAGACGAACAGGAAATTTATTCCACGTGAAATAAAAAATCCAAAGATTGCAAAAAATGAAATTGTTGCATATAGACGGAGCAGTTTACTATTATTGGCTTGGAGAGACAAGCGTATTGTGACAATGCTCAGCATCTGTGCTACCTCATCTTCGACAACCGTTACTAAAAGGTCACGCAAAGAAGGAAGAACACATATTGTGAAGCCAGACGTGGTTGTAAATTATAATAAATATATAAGTGGGGTAAACAAAGCAGATTAGTACACAGGCACATATTGATTCATGAAAAAATCTCAAAAATGGTGGCGAAAATTATTTTTTTTGGGTTTGGAAGTTTCAGTGATAAATTCCTATCTATTATATCAAGAATATCACAAGACATACAATATAAAAAAGTTATCCCATTTACAATTTGTACGTCACTTAGCAGATCAATTGATTGGAGATTTTCGAGACGCTAATCCCAAGGCTCCTGCGACTTTTGGAACAGCAAAAAGGCTCAACGGCCTTCTACATATTATTAGGCGAGATGAGACAGGAAGAAGTAGGGATTGCCTCGTCTGCTCTAATCGAAAAATAAAACATGGAAGGAGATTGTACAACTTGTTCGGCTAAGCCGGCCTTGCACATAGGTGATTGTTTCGAACTATATCACACAAAGCAAGAATATAAAACATCTCCTATGTAAAGACGACTAAATTTGTTTCTTTATAATTTTATTGGATTTTATAAATATGTCATTTGAATAAAGCTTTAGATTTTATAACGCAAACGTGCGACGTGAACATTTTCTTTACTGCGTGCTCCTGTCGTCCATAGCGACGCTTGCCTGTCGAGCGCCCCTGTCCGCAATGGGTTAAGTTAATAGTGGATAACCGTGATTGTTCTTTTGCACGATTATTGCGATTATTTAATACAATATCATTGAATGTAATAGACACTTTCCGATCGATTTTACATCGATTTTTATTAGGGCTAGTTTAAATAGTTTCCGAAATTTTATATATAATATAAAAAAAATATCAAATAATATCAACCACATTTAAAATAGATTTCAGTTAATTTATGTATCTATTTTTTTTCGACTTATCGGAGTTTTTTATTTTTTGTATAGAAAAAAGAAATATTAAAAARTAAGAGGATTAGCGCTGAAAATATCGATTTCGGGTTAATTTTATTATAATCGTAAGAATCGATTTTTACATCAACTCGTTTGGAAAGTCACCAAGTAGGAAGATAACACGAAGGGTGCTTCCTGAGCCGACCTGATTACGCGCTTGTTAGCACAGATATCGCACCAATTTGCGACGTTCCCAGTTCCCTCGTCTCAACTTTCAGTCCTGCGCGACAGAGGCCATGAACAAGAGGAAGGAATGCGAGGAGGAGAAAGGCAGCTTGAGAAAGCTCTGTAAAAGCCATACTTCGAACCCTTACTGGCACACCCTCAACGATCGTAGTAGCTCAGCACCTTCAGCGATTCTTGCAATTTAGCGGAGACCTTAACGTTTATTATTTTAGGGTGTGAAAAAAAAACAAAATGTCAACATTTTTGTTGACTCCTTGATCAAATGAATTCGTTTGGACAACTTATTAGCATAATAAGACTATTCGTCTTCCTTAATAGTTTCTCAAAGGTGTTGCATTCTCAAAATACGAATCTTTAGATCAAAGACAATTCTGCAAACGAAATAGCCTGATTTTTATTCGAAACGAGGGAAAGGAAAGGCTACTTGAGCTGCTTGTTTAGCAGCCACAAGAGCAGCCACTCTAAACCGCTTTTTGCCAGAGTGAAAGGTCGCCTCCGTCATCTCCACCACCTCCGACGTTGCACTTGTTGCGCTTTTAAATCTAGGCACTGCAATTTGATATATGTGTTAGTTAGAATTGACTATTAAATACTTCAACTAATAGAAGTACTAAAATATTCATTAAAACCACAATTTGGAAAATTTAGATTTCTGAAACTACGTAAGAGTTTACAGCTATTAAATTAAAATTAAAGAAAGAAATTAAGAGACTTTAAAGTCTTATTATTTAATATATTTAATATAAATAATTTCAATGTGAAAGAAAAGAATCAGAAATTTTTTTAGGGACCAGATAATTAGGGTTTCTATACTGTAATGTAAATTTCAGGTTAAGCTGGAGCTACCTTGTAACCTAAATTTCAGGTATTAATCAAGCTTATATCAAAAAAAAATCAAGAATATTACTAGAGTAAAAGAAATAGTTAAGAGAGAGAGAGAGAGAGAGAGAGATCTCTGCAAGATAGTGTAATTTTAAAGTTATTTGCTTATTTTTCAATATCTTTTAGGTTACAAGTTAATATCAAAAAATTGAGATAAAAGTAACAATTTTACTTATATTTTAATAATTTTACTAATATAATACAATTATATTAGTATAAATAATATTATAATTCACCTGTAATTATAATATTAAATATTTTTTTGAAAAATGAATTATATAAATCAAATAATTACTAACACTCGAAGAACAATGTTCCTTCTTTTTCATATAGTAGAAGTTAAAGCAAAGTAAGCATATAATTATGTAATATAAATTATTAAGAATAATTATACAAAGGAAGCATTAAATCGTCTATATAATGTAACAGGAGAAGCGTATTATAATTTCGTTTAAAATATATATACTTGCATACGTGTTACGCGAAAATGTTACTCGGTCGATTAACTAGACAACTAACGACTGAATAAATGTGAACACCACTGAGACCACGAAAATGAATAAGACAAGAACGAATTCGCAGGTGTTCTCTATATGCTAGCTCGTATATATGAACAAAGAGAACGTAGAGTAAACTAACACGTGGTTCAATACTTGTTGAATTCTCTGCACTGTTGAATGAAATTCTCGTACATCACTCAGRTAGCACATACTATAATACATAGAACGTTTTAGTGGTAAATGAATAGTATATTCGACACTAACTATTATAAATACATAATTTATATAGGACGAACAAATGCACAAACACATCTTGCTGTTACAGTTTTCCCATCTCGGAAATATTTTTTTGCGTCATTTGTAGGAAAAATAGTATATGAAGTGTATGAAATGTATGTTCATTTTTGCCGTTGAGCAACACTTCACGTGTGACACCAATGTGGTGTCGCCAGACGTCATAGTGTTAATACCTAGCTGGTCCCAAGCCCAGACAAAAGAGGAGGGTTCGAGGGTGAGGCTAGCAACCTACCCTCGGTAAAAACAATAAAGCGCTCCCAAAAATAGCAATAAAAGCTATAACAAGACGAAGTCCTATTAAAAAGAAGAAGAAGAAAAAGAAGAAGAAGAAAAAGAAGAAGAAGAATAATAGTAAGTAATACAATATCCAAATATCAGTTTTGGTGAAATGCTTTTGAATTTGGTTTAAATTTTGTACCTTTACTACCACCTGAGTAATAGGAATCGCCGAGCATAGTTAGTTTCCCTCTAATGTATAGTAGGTATGCGAGATTGACTGGACATAGTTTGGACTTTGATAAAATATGTTTTGCTTACTTTCCATGGACTCTTAAGCTATTACTATAATCTTTCCTATTTTCTTTTACAATATGTTTTCTCTCTAATTTCATTTCCTAACCTAACAACGCTATATCTGCTCAGCACAAAGTTATCTTAAAGAGCTCTAAAAGATAACATTTTTTTCATCTGACATCCGAAAAAACTGGTTAGAAAGATAACATAAAGTTAACATAAAGATTTCTTATGTGCCGTTTTCTGACATCGGTAAGAGCTCTAAAACTTGATATCCAAAAGTTAACATTAATAAGATGGAATTTTGAAAAGTAGTAATTTAAAGCCCAAAGTAAGTTTAAATTTAAAATAAACATAAATAATACTGATATATATATATA
>NW_014569638.1:534334-536209 GCF_001313835.1 Polistes canadensis | reverse complement strand
TTAATAAAAGAAAATAATGATTTCTTCTCACAAACTAATTAGTTTATAAATAAAACAATATGTTCTTTTATTTTCTTATTAATAATGTTATTGTTATTAATACTATAATTTTCTTAATATTATTCTAAATACATATTAACTATTAGTTTTTATGTAGTATCAGAAGATGAGCTGAAACATGACGTTGTGTATTTTCGACAAACTTTTTATATTGTGGTTCATATGTACTTATAACTATTCGTAAACCTGCTGCCAAATAGTCATCTGTCAAACGGGAGCGATGTTTTCTTTTGATTGCATTCATAGCAGAAAATATTATTTGTCAGAGATAAATAGAACCAGAAAAGTTGTTAAATATGCTGCACATCTATATAACGTGGATATTTTTCTTCATAAAGTAAATTCCAATAATTTTTTGGAAAGATAGCTCTTGATTTTAACACTATGACGTCCGGCGACACCACATTGGTGTCATGCACAAAGCATAGTTCTACGCCCGGCGACATGCAGTTAGAATACGGCCGGGCGTACGCGAAGTAATCCGAAGTAGCACTGCCGGCGCCAAGCGAAGAAATTTTTTCGAAACGCCTGGACGTCAAAGTGTTAAAAATATATCGCATTTTAAGTCAAGGATTTTATTCTCAACTAGTATTTGGTCCACAGGCATCAGAGAAGTGTATATGTTATAGGGAAAGTGGGACCTGCAAGGATTGTGAGCTTTTCCTAGGCATTGCCCACAATACTAAGCGTTTTTTGGCAACGTAGGAAACAGAAGAATTGTTATCTTATCTGGCAACAGACACACAACACACACAACATAGTATAGTATAGCGCATAGTATAACGGCACGCACGCACAGTCTCAAAAACCCGCTCCATGCTCGCTTTTGTGTGTGTGTGGGGAGGGAGGAGGTGTATATGCGCCTATTGCCCGATAATGTATTCTCTTCAATATCGCCTAAATAGCATTTAGTGTTCTATAGAATGTCTAAGTATTAAGTTCAATGCTTAGGAAAAGCCCGTCACAATTCTTCTGTTTCTTACGTTGCCAAAAACTGTTTGGCATTGTGGGCAATACCTAGGCTAAAAAGCTCACAATTCCTGCAGGTCCCACTTTCCCTATAACATATATATATATATATTAGACAGGCGGGTGATAGGAATAGTTATGCGGTTGATGCTTTGGCCACCCTGTTCTATAAAATACCCTGGTAAATCTATGAATTGACCGTAACATAAATAATGCTCAAAAGGTTTCAGTCAATCTAGGATCTAGGATCTATCTGCTCAGGCATTCGACATCAAAATTTATCCATAGAATGAAAAGGATTTTTAAAACTTAAAACCCAACACATGTTGGATGATTAACATAATAGATAAATCTTGGCTAAATGAAATATAGTAATTTTGATTATTACTTTTTTTTTTACAAGTTTAAGGAACTTACCGTCTTCCTACAGTCAACAGAACACAATGTTCCGATGGTCATAAATGTTCCTAATATTTTGTACTGATAATTAAAAATACATAAACGCAGTACCCTTTGCCTGAGGTGGCCATACTTATGTAAGAAAAAGATATCACAAGTAAAATTTAGTAAACCTTTAACAGCATTCGTTTAAGTATTTATTATCTCCGACTATTGTTGACATAGCAGATTCTCGAATATTAACTGCACAGTTGTAAATCCAAAAATAGAGAATATATACTTTTTTTAAATTATGGCCTCATTTAAATAAAAGTTCATCTCATTTTAAAGACAAAATATTTAATTTATTTAGTATTTCTCTCGTCCAAAATTACAATTTTTAATGATAAAATTTTTTCACAGGGAACTTGGACATTAAAAGAAGTAGAACTTTAGATTGATTGAGTT
>NW_014569638.1:469721-533654 GCF_001313835.1 Polistes canadensis | reverse complement strand
TGAACTTTGAGGATTAAGGTAATATGTAATAAATTATATTGTATAAAACGCATGTATCGTAATGAAAAATGTAAGAAAATAAATTTTCCAGTTGTTGAAGAAGTCCCAATAAAGGGACGAAACGTCCAACTCAATCAATCTAAAGTTCTACTTCTTTTAATGTCCAAGTTCCCTGTGAAAAAATTTTATCATTAAAATATTTAATATTTGCAAAGAGAATTCTAAAAATAGTTTCAACATACTTTCATAAAATAAAGTTTACAAGAATACATAACCTATAAATGACAATCTATAACTGATCAATATTTAAAAAATTTGTGTATGGTATCAATTTGTATAAATATTTAAAGACTAAAATTATTCAATTAGAATTGAAACTTTGCTTGTAACATTTCCATGCATATATTTTAATCGTTAAACTTATATCTGTATTATACTTATAAATAAACGAAATATAAATCTTCTTGCAAAAACGAAAAGTAACATCAATCCCAGGTATCATCCGAGGTTAACTGTATGGTACTGTCTACATCACATAAATAAGATATTGTATCTTGATGTGGATAACGCGGATGCCACCAATCGAAAACTTCATAATCAATTACATCATTAAGTATAACTTGATTAGTTAATGCATTTGGAAGATCTGATGTTCCAAATCCAAGCTGCAATCGCAGGTATTTAAGACCAGGCATCAAAGTTACTGATACTTTCTGTAGAATTAATCCAATTACCAAAGGCAATTTGCTATATTTTAGACATCTTACCTGCAATTTAATGTCAAATTAATATTTGACATTAGATGCAAACTTTGAATAAATTTAGTGTGTGCATTTAATGAAAAAGTTTCACATACCTGTAAAAGTTTACATTTTTCTTCGGAATTTGCATTTATCTTTTCTGCTGTGTCAATATCATCATCCATGCTTTTGTTTTGTTGTATTAAAGTACCATTACATGTTCCCGATATTTCTTTTAATTTAAAAAAGAAATACCACCGATTAGTTCCTTTCTAGAACAATTAAATAATGATTATGCTTTTCTATTTTTCCTTATCATATTCTTTTACTATTCCTAATAAGCTATATAGAAGTCAAATATACAGGGCGATTCACTAACTCTTGCAATCAAGATAGCTCCGAAAGTATGATAGCAGCAGAATAGTTTATACAATAAAAGTTTCATGAAAAATTCGGGAGTATAATATGACGTCAGTTTTTTTTTTTACTAGGTTTAGTCGCTTCTGAAATTTAAAGTTAATAATGTTTTGGTACTTATTTTCTGATATCAGCTGTCATGGCGAATCCAACGATGTGGAACATTAAGGTATTTGAAGGTCAAAAAAGGTCAAGTCTGGCGAACCAACCAGCCACGACACAGCTCCTCCGCGTCATTGTTGCATCATCCTTTAGGTGTCCGGCAAAGGACAGAACAGTCGGACATAATCAGGTTTGATGAATTCCTTCATATTTAATAAATATTTACTATATTTAATGTTGCACATCGTTGGATTCACAGCGACAGCCGTTATCAAAAAATAAGTATCAAAACATAGAATTCCATTTAAAAAAACAAACTTGATTCTTAAATCTCGAAAACGATTAAACCTAGCAAAAAAAAACTGACGTCATATTTTACTCCCTACTTTTTCATGAAACTTTTGTTCTATAAACTTTTCTGCTGCTATCATACTTTCAGAGCTATTTTGGTGACAAGAGTTAGTGAATCACCCTGTATATTTTTATATGTAATTTTGTAAAAAAATAAATAGATAGTATGTAAAATAATTGAGATATGAAAATATCATACTTCGTGCCACATGAGAGAACATTGCCTTTTAACAAGAGAATGTGGTTCCTTTTGCTGTATCCGTGATATATAGCTCAATGCTCTTCTCTCAGCAAAGTAAGTATAATGCAGTGTTCTGATAACGCAAAGACGCAATTCATGGCGTAGTATCATCCAATGTGGCTGCAAACGTTCTGGGATACCAGGAACAAACTTGTAATAACTGTGATAATAATCATTATGAGAACATAGTATTCTAAAAATCGAATTTATATTTAGACGTACGTCTTATATAGATGAAACCAAAATTTTGCAGTCGTAGTCACATAATAGGAAGATTTACAAATACAAGCAAATTTTCCTACAGTTTCTGGTTTAATATATTCTGATATTATAAACCATATGTCCAATGGATAATCAATACCTACAAAAGAAAAATACTTTAATCCATGAGTTTGCTATAAATAGGAATACATAATCATGATTATGGAAAGTAATATTCGATCACATCAAATATCTCTGAAATCTTCTATTTAGTATAATACAAGGCTTTTTAACCTTTTTCGCTGAACGACCTTTGTAATCCGAACAATTGTTTCTTTTTACGACCCTGAATACATAAGTACACAAATTAAAATATTTGCTGATAATAAATCATAAAGAAACTTTATTTTAAAACATTTTGATATATATAGGATGAATCAGAATTAACCAGACACCTAAATATCTTTGTTAGATTTAAAGTTACGAAATATGTCTACATCAGAATCAAAATTGTTTTGAATGTCATTTTTTTAGGTGTTTTTTAGATTACTAATGTTTTTTTAAATGGAATTGCACTTTTTTCCTATATGTTATTATAGCCGTCACTTAGATGAATTTAACAATGTGCAATATGACCTTCAAACGACTTTCAATCCAGTAATATAGAATAAATAAATGTCAGCATGTAAGGATTATTAGCTTTATTTATGTTATGCAAAATGTTCAAAATAATTCTATTTAGTTGTGATACGCTTACTTAATCTCAAAGAATAAGAATCTAATGCTCTGTGATTCATTTCAGAGGGAATCGACGCGCAAACCCTCATGATTCTTTCTTTCATATCCTCTGTAGTGGTAGGTTCTTTGAAATAAACTTTATTTTATAGGTATTCTCATAGATAAAAATCTAAAATTGATTGGTGGACAAATATTTTCTACACTTACTATACATACGAATATAATTTTTGCCATGTATTAAAGACAAAACCAAATATTTATACTCATTTATTAGTTTTGATAAAATTTTAACGATTCGATACGGGATCGTAACCAACACTATGAAAAACCTTGATATAATATATATACTAAAATACTTGCCATTACGTTCAGTAATTTCTTCATTTGATATTTTCTTCTGATTTCTCAATTGTTTCTTAGGTAATAAATCTAATAAAATAGAAAGTTCGACAAGGTTATTGCAATGAGTATGTTTCTAAACTATAAATATAGTTACACAATTCATAAATATGTCTAAAGCCGTAATAATACGTTTAAACATAAAAGTCTTGTTATTTTTTAATAACATTTATAATACTTCACCTTTGACAAGAGTTTTGTGTTGAGTTTGGCTCATTTTGTCAAACTGATATTCCAATTGTAAGAAAGAACTGAGTAATTGTCAGGATTGCACTTGAAAGTAGCAATATTTATTAATGTCTCGTCTTTTTATTATATTTATAATAAAGAATAAATCAAATAAATATAGATTTTATTATATCTTATTTAAGAGAAATTATTTAAGAGAATTTATTACACTTATTATAGATCGTTTCATGTATTAAAATTTAACGTCTAAGTAAATTTTAGTTTAAAAAGTTAATTTAAAAAAATGTTATTTACTACTTTTCAATAAACTTGTGCTGATTAAACTGACAAAAAGAAAATAACAGAGAACAAATTAGATCGTTTTCTTACGAAGATATACATAACTTGAAAACCCTAGGATAAATACATACTGAAAATTCATGTACGATACGGCGACCATGTGATACAAGAATAGTGACGATTAGCTATCCACAGTCATTAGAGAGTAGCTCGAACGCCAAAATTGTCCAAAATAGCTACCAATAGGATTGGCCGTTAGCAGCGCCATTCAAGGGCTTAAAGGCCAAAGGCACCGCCATTCTTAGTTTCTCTTCTTATCAAGTTTTCAGACCAAAAATCTAGATACCACGTCTAGGTATAAGAAACAAATCTCTATAAAAGAGGACGATCGATATAGGCGTTTTCGTCGAATTTATGTTGTTGAAAATGACTAAATACCAAGTACGATAATTCTCCACAAGAGTGGCGGTGGTGTTCATAAGTTTAGATTTAAGTACGTGTGATTTTATAAAAAACAAATGAAACAAATAGTTCTCTTTGATGTTTTTGTTTTAATCACGAAGCCTTAATTTAATTAAGGGTTAATTAAAGGATTAGGACTAATTTTCATAGAGCTCAACAGGTTATTTTATATTGATGATTTTGTGGTTTACTTTTTAAGGTGACTGACAATTACATTTTACATGCAGTATTATTCATTTTTATACTAATTGAGTTAAAGATAAATTGATTCTATTTCATAATTTTTTTTACAGATATATAGGATGATTTATGGACATTTTTTCATGCTATTGTTATTTTTTCTTGACTTTGTGATATCATAACCAATTATTCCATTTTCTTTAGTTTATAATTTCTTATTTCCTTCGTCGACTTATTTATCTATTTTTTTCCTAAGTTAAAGGTAGGTTTTTTCATATTTGAAAAATCAGACCAAGAGACTAGTGACAATAGAAATCATCCTTTCATTGTGAATATTGTACCTACACTTATAACACGGTGATCGTCCTCCTTGTACATAAGACTCCATGATTGAGAATATCGAAATGTTGTTATCGCGCCTCTCCACTCTTCAAACCTTTGTTAAGCACGTCATGCTGTGTCCATCAACAAAGACACTCGTCCTACTCTTTCACTGGACGCCTACGACGACACGTTTTAGACAACTAGTAGGCCAGTCAATAAGAGGCAAATAAGAACTTTTTCGATTTAAACGATTACAAATTGATACAATGGTAATTCGACGACGCTGAATCGAATGGTGCTTATTTTTTTGCACTCCGATGTGCCATTTATGAGAAAAAGGGTAAAAAAGGGTAAAAATGGCTGTATTTTAGAATCTAGGCGTTTAATCGAAAAAAGTTTCAAACAAAAGTTGTAGACAATTGAAAAATACATAAAAAATGTTGAGGTTTATCTTCATATTTGTAAAAAAAAAAGCGAGAAATATTGGTAAAACGTAATCGTAAGAGTGGGGGACAAGTCCCGCATCTTTTTCGGCTTTTACACGCGAGCGTGCTAGTGTGCGTGCGAGCGTCCGTGTGTACTAAACACAAATGAAGAATTTTCGGCAATCTTCAGGTCTCTCGGTCGTGATAGCGAGTGCGAGTAAGAAAAGAAACCGATATTCCTCTCTTTCTATTTTTTCATGCGGCAGCGAGTATTTTTCGTCTTGGCTATCAAGTGTCGAGCGTTATGTATAATATATCTATATATATCGGCGTATAAGCGCGACGTTTTTAAATCGAATCTTGATGCTTATAGCACGCCGTTTTTTTATTTATTGTCAAAAATAGTGAACCTTGAATAAAAGAAAAACAATATTTCATTTTAACAGAAACTATTACTATTTAGTCGAGAGTAAAAATAATGAATTATTTTGTATCTCGATATAAAATTAATTTGTATAATTAATTGATACAAATTTTTTGCCTCGCAAAAATTTGTTTGTATATCGAATTGAATACGTATTTGAAAAAGAAGAATTTTATGTATCTACACAAAATTAATTCAAGATATACAGGAAAGGATATTCTAAGAACGTGGAATTTATTTTTTGTCTAGACATAATTTTAATTCATTTTTATTATGTTATAAGAAAACAGTAATGCATTTTTATTTAGCTTCAAAGTCATAAAAATTGTAAGACGAATATTGAACATTTGTCAAGTGGCACGCTAGCGTAAGTAGTATCGTCTCTGCTTCTAACGCCGGTTATTAATGTTCGATTCTTCGTGGGGGAATTATTTTTTTTTTTAAGTTTTTCTATGCTTAAGTTACACAAATTCTTTTTACATTTCTTAATTTTTAATTATATACAAGAAAGAAAATTAAAATATTACAAAAAATTTGAAGCAATAATTTTTTTACCATTTTGCGCAAATAAAGGAAGATTTATTACTTGAATTACAGTTAACATTTTACTTTTTAATAGGTATATAAAACTACATTATTCTTCAATATAGTAACAAATAACAATGACATATATTCTAATCAATAATAATTTAATTTATATATTATATTAATATCATGCCTTCTCACCCAGATCAAGATTGCTTTCTTCGTTAGCAAAAGTTTTATTATAGCTACATTGATACTAGCACCCTGAAAAATGGACATAATGTTATCCATTATGGACATAAGTTATATAGAACAGGTAAGTGTAAAATTATAATTTTGAGATTTTTTACAATAATATTTTTTTTATTTGCTTATGATGTTAAAAAATTTATTGTTTTGAATGTTTTTACGATAACTATCACTCTGGAACCTGCGTTTAATAAATATTAATAAATGTACAATGTAAATGTTAAAACTTATAGATATAAAAAAATTATAAATGAAATGATGATGAGAGTGAATTTTTACAATGCGTGTGCACCCCGATCAAAACAAACTTCCAAAAGTGATCAACATCTACTAGTATTTACGATGCGCGGGCACAGCGATTTCAAATTTACGGCATGAAGTCATTCAATATATCTCTTTGACATTTAGTGTGGACTGATATCTATA
Source organism: Polistes canadensis (assembly GCF_001313835.1). Classification (NCBI taxonomy): domain Eukaryota; kingdom Metazoa; phylum Arthropoda; class Insecta; order Hymenoptera; family Vespidae; genus Polistes; species Polistes canadensis. Next base: position 526,982 of record NW_014569638.1, on the reverse strand, counting down.
TTCTGATATTTTTTCAATATTAAATAATGAGCATGGCCTGACGAAGATTTCCTTGAGAATTTGTGTGGCACTCAAAGTGTTGACAATCTATGTACGATCCGTAAAAATTGTAGATTCTTAGCGTATATTCGAAATACGCACCTCAATAATTTTGAGAATATCGAAGTGAATTGAATATTGAGAATAACGAATTGTTGATAGCGCGCCTCCCTACTCTTCAAACCGTTGGCTAAGCATGCCCTGCTGGCCATTAACAAAGATACTCGTCCTATTCTTCCACTGGTTTATTATAATTATTACATATGGTGGTGATTAATATTAAAAAACTGTGAATATCTTCAAAAACATTGATTATTTGAAAATATTAGTAATAAAAGTCTTTTTTGAGGTTAATTGATATTACTTATTAGTTTTAATTCGTTTTATTTCTTCTCTATAGTGATCATCAATTTAGGTTAAAAATAAATAAASTGGATAACATGCTGTGCGATTTTTTTTATGGCTTAACCATACGATGACAATTTTCTGATTTTAATCTAAGTATACCGATGAATTACAAAACGTTCTCTTTTTCCTGATATTATAACAGACAATAGTAAGTAGAATAGCAATATTCTGTTCAGTTAAAATACTCTACTGAGTAAAATATATGTATTATATTGTTTTTAATTCAACTTATGATGCTCTGCTTCTCTTTTTATATTTTTTATATTTCGTACATAAACTACTTTTTTAACACGTTGACTGCCACGTCACCCGTATTCGGGTGACAGTAAAGTTTCTGATCCGGCCGCGTCACTCGTATTGGGGTGACGCTTATTTGACTACTTGCGCAGAACGTTCGTACGTTTTTGAAAAGATATTTCGCAGAGTAAGTAACAAAACTATTGAGTATTATTTAATATAAACTATATTTATTAATATAAATTTAAATTTATAATAAAATATTCATTAGTATGAACTATATTGTTATAAAAATTATGTAGAATGCCAAACTTTAAAACATCCTATACATAGCTAGGGTTGGTTGGGACAACTTGGACAATAAGTTGTTGTTTTCTTTAAATTATCTCGTGTCTTTGATCTGCCCATTCGACGACTTTTATCTGCATAACATTGTTTGCATGCGCGTCTAATGATTTCTCCGGAATCAGTTTTTCGAACGGCAATATGATGCTGCCTCCAACGAAGACAAGGATTTGTTGTATTTTCAGTCAACCCAAATAATTTTTAAGCTAATATTTCCCTAAATTTTCTAATATTTATATCCTTCTTCTTTGCAATTGTTTGTAAACCGCCAAAGCGTTTACAACAGAAATTCCTAGAAGTAGTTGAATGCCAAGCTTTCGGTACCACTTGATTCCTTTTCTAATCGTGGTGGCATAGGAAACCATTTGGTCGGAATAATCTATGCCACAGTCAAACTAATCCTATACAGTGGCGAAATAAGAAACAAATACGAAGTAATGAAAATAAATGACCGAGCATCATACCACGGAAACAAACGGGGCGGGAGGTTATTCTTGCGACAATTATCGATTGCAATTCGCATTTTTAAAATATTGGTGGGAATACCCAGCACAATACGCTACTTGGCAGTCAACGTGTTAAATACTTTTATCTAAGTATGCGGTTCTACATTTTTATTCCAATCAAAGACTGTAAAACACCCAAGAAAAAGATTCCATTCCAGCATCAGATCTATGCATATAAATTTCATTTTCCAATGGTTAACGATATAAAAATTTCTTTTTACTAACTATCTGTTTCGTAGAGATTTCATGTGAATTATTATGAGAATAGAATTCAACCACAATTACAAGGAATAAGCAAGACATGAATCTGTGTTTAAAGGTAAAAATAATAATCTTGCTTCTGTAAGAAACAAACATTATATATAATTCTCTTGAAAAATATTTATTCAAAGCATTAGAAAACTTATTCTCTCCACATAGATGATCAATCATTTACTGGAAGAGAGAGCGCATTATTTTCAACAATGATATGAAGAAGCCAACGATACTGAAATCATGAAAGATTTTGGAAGACACTGTCTTCTTTTTATTCACACTGGAAAGAAACCATGTGCATTAATTTTCTATCAAAAGAATTGAAAAATGAATGCATCTTAGGTATTTATAAATTATTTTCTGCAATAATTCTTATTAAACTATAATCTCTTGCAACTTTTTGACCAGTATCAGTATACATTTAAATTTTTGTTTCAGTTTTTGAAATTTCTGAAACTAATGCAGAAAAGTGTAATGCCTATTACGATCGTTATAAAAATGTATCTAAAAGAAAGTATCGTATCTAAAAGAAAGTATCCATCACAAACAAACGCGGAACGTTGTAAGTATAACTTCTTACGTGCGTACATAAGTATACACACCAGTTTTTTTTTAATTGATCATTGATTGTTTATTTTGTTGTTTTATTCGGTTTAAAAATTTTCGTTTGAATTAAAGTCTGGAGATTGTGAAGGATAGAGGTAAAACTTTTGAACAATTATGTAATAAATATTCTTATAGCTTTATGCTTTGGATCGTTGTTCTGGTAAAATTTGAAAGAATTTTATATACTCATCTTAGTTAGACTTTTGTGTAAATTTTTCTCCAGAAGATCTAAATATTTGTTCTTATCTGAGATCTCATTAATGAACATCAACTTACCAAATCCAGCATTCAAAATCTTCATACAACCGCAGAACCACCCCCGTGCTTAACAATAGATTTTAAATTAGTTGATTTCAAACTTTTATTTAGTTTTTGTCATTCTTTATTTGTTCCGTCTGAAGCAAAAGTATAATATTTACTTTCACCAGCAAAAATAACATCTTTTCATTAATCTTGCGCTTTCTGAACAGACTTTTTAGAATCAGCAGCCAACTTCGTTTTCCTATTTAGTTTATTAGTGTACGGTTTTTTTTTTCTATTCGACTGTTATACCTATTGTTTCTCTTTATTCTACGCACTGTTTCAGCACTAATCATCTTCCCACTTTCATTATAAACTTCAGAAGCTAATTTTAATGCACTATAACGCGGATTTTTTTCAATTTTTCCTAGTATTTTTCTTTCTTCAGTTTCATTCAAAACTCGAGGTTGACCTTTTTGTTTTATAAAATCAATGCGGTCGTCTACTAGATATCTTTTAATTATATCAGCAACTGTACTCTTCTTCATTCGTAATAATTCTGCAATTTCACGATAAGTTTTGCCTTTTTTTCTATGATAAATTACAAGTTGTCTTTTATTAAAACTCGTATTCTTTCTCTTTCGTGACATTTTAAACTACAGGAACACACTTTAAAACGTAATTTTACATTAACAATTAGTACATACAGTTTTTCACACATTTCTTTATTTACGTGCCTTCACGTGCGTTACTTGTAAATGTTCACTAGTAGCAAGCATCTCTTATATACCTTCTCCCTAGCGGTCAAAAACGTGGCTACTTTTTAAAACTATGCAAGTTGGCGGGAAATTTGATATTTTTTTATTTAAATCTCCGTCTTTCTCAATAAAAATTACAACAAAGTTATAATACAATTGTACTCAATTGTAGAGCATAATTTTATTTTATTTTAATTGAAATGTTGAAATTCTTACACTTTAAACGTTTTATTAACCTTTATATTTAGGACATGGAAAACACTACTTTTTCGTACGTTATGTTCCATGTTTTACAAATTTCAAATGAATATCTTAAATTAAAAACTTCAGTTACATACAATATCAAATTATATTAAAATCATTTTTAATAATAATATGTGCGTTTGCGTTTAACAAGTAAATTTAAATCGTCGTGAAATATTATTATTTAAACATATCTTATAGATTATCGGGCACGTCTAAAAAAAATAAGGTTATTTCACTTAGATTCGCTTTAAAAATATGATGTTTGAACAAAATTATAAAGTTAATATAGAGGAATCTAAAAATTCGAAAACGGTAGAAGATCATGACGAATATCAGTATTTGAATTTGATCAAGAAAATAATTAAAACTGGAGTTAAAAAAAATGATAGAACTGGAGTTGGAACTTATTCGATTTTTGGAACACAGATGCGTTTCAATTTAGCAAATGGTATTGTTTCTTCCACAATGACAATTATAAAAACTAAAGTATTTAATAAGATCAAAATTAGAATAAAAGAAACAATTAGAATTTAAAAAAAATATAAAATAAGATTAAAAAAGATAAAAACAAAAGATCCAAAAAACTCTTACGAATTTATCTACAAAAGAACGATAAGTATTAATATGAATATTATTAGAATAAACATCATCAAACTTTAATATTTTAATTAAAATTTATTCTCTTTATGTTATTACTTATATTGCTATAACTCATTGGTCTCATATGCATTTCTTTGAATTTCTATTTATGAGGATAAATAAGTTGAAGAAAAAAAATAGAAACTGTATAATAATTTTTCCTATTATCTTCACAGGAATATTTCCTTTGTTGACTACAAAACGAGTCTTTTGGCGTGGAGTCATAGAAGAATTGTTATGGTTTATTAAAGGATCGACTAATGTAAAAGAATTACAAGATAAAGGAGTACATATTTGGGATTCCAATGGTTCTCGTGCTTTTCTTGATTCTTGTGGTTTTACTGACAGAGAAGAAGGTGATCTCGGCCCAGTATATGGATTTCAATGGAGACATTACGGCGTGGAATACAAAAATATGCATTCAAATTACAAAGAACAAGGTATGTTTTTGTTAGATTAGTTTTAAATGTTTATAAATATGTATACAGGGTAGTAGTAAAAGGGTCTCATATTTTAAAGGCTTATAATATTTATCAAGAGGAGTAAAAAATATCTAATTAACACGGAGTCTAAAATCAATCCTTTCAATGTAAATTAATTTTTACTATTGTTGAGTGTTTGATATCAAAAGCGAGTCTAAAATTATACATTTTTTACTCCTCTTAATAAATAGTATAATCTCTTAAAATATCGGATTCATTTTTTACCATCCTGTATATGTAACTTATGTATACCATGATTAACTTAATACTTTAAATATGTTAAAATAATTAATATGGAAATGAAGGTATTGACCAGTTGAAGGAAGTCATTCATAAAATAAAACACTCACCGGATGATAGAAGAATAATAATGACTGCATGGAATCCAGTTGATATTCCAAAAATGGCTTTACCACCTTGTCACTGTTTGGTACAATTTTATGTAAGCAACGGAACGTTGTCATGTCAACTTTATCAAAGAAGTGCCGATATGGGTCTTGGTGTTCCATTTAATATAGCGTCATATTCTCTATTAACTTACATGGTGGCTCATATTACAGATTTGAAGGTATATTTCATCTCATTATATTTGCAAAATATATATTTACAACAACAATAAAATTAATTCTCTTTCGTTTATCACAGCCAGGTGAATTTATACACACGATGGGTGATTGTCATATATACATTAATCATATATCGGCACTTGAAGAACAAATAAAACGCGCACCGAGGCCTTTTCCCACATTGAAAATAATTGGTGACGTTAAAGATATAGATGACTATACATTTAATAATTTTGAACTAATAAATTATAAGCCACATCCAAAAATTGATATGAAAATGGCAGTTTAATTCAATGTTTATATATGTGTGTATATGGGTATCTCTGCTGTAATTTTTAAAATTGAAATTTTACAAAATTAAATCATTTAAAACAAAATTTGTAAATATTTGTAAATTTTACTTACAAGAGCTAAGTACCCATTGTTTTTCATATTTTTTTGAAACTTTATACATTTATAGGGGTCCATTAGGACTATACATTGCATATTAGAAGCGAAGAAAAATACTCAATCCTTTCCAAGATATTGAATGAAGAAATTTTACTAACATTAAAATTCCTCAATTCCATAAAAGAGAGAGTAATAACTATATAACTATACATTATTGAAAGTGATCGATGATCAAATCTAGGGCAAGAGAAAGTTAAATAAAAAAGCTTCTGTATCTATAGTCCAAAAAGTATATAAATACCTGTCACTGACATTTTGTGAAAGCTATATGTTAACTTGACTAGATCATTACATCTTTATCTGTATTCAGCAAAGAATTAAACAGTGCTAATATTTCATATGGTAAGTTTATATTATCATAAACATATGACATAAAAAATGTATCTGCAAATATAAATTTCTATAAAAATTAATTCCACACACACACACTTAATTTATACATATGTAATATATAAATTGTCTTTTCAGAATTACAAGAAGTACATCTTTATATATCTTCTTTTACATTCAATATGTATTATCACTTGTAATAAATGTAAGTTTAATATATTTATATTTTGTTTTAACGCATTTATTTTTAGGAATTGAAACTATTATATAAAACAAAAGTTAATTGTTTCATGTTTATGTTCAAAAATAACTTTATTTACAACCGTTCTCCTATTAAAATTACATATTTTTTATAGCTATAGATAATATTAATAAAGAATAAAATATAAAAGGTTTAAATATGAGTAAAAAAAAAATAATTTATAGTAATGGGGTATGTGTGTGTATAGTGTATCCGCGTGTGCGCGTATGTGTAAGAATAACTTCAATAATAAAATATTATAGCATATACATATACATGATATATATATTTTTTCTGTTTAGCAATATCAACTTATTTTCTATCAAAGTTAGAACAGATGAATAAATTGAGAAAACCTGTTTATACATTTGTCAAAACTGACAAGGAAGCAAACATTAAATGGGGTGTACGACATTATATTCCCAGAGCAACAGATATAAAAAAATAACTGAACAACATTCTGCTACAGTTACAATGTAGAATAAAAGTGCAACACACACAATATGCATTTTTTATTTTAAAAATGTTGATAAATTATTTGATGTATTTATCCTTTATTGTTGTTGTTCTACCGAAATTGGAATTTGAGAATATGTTATTCTTTCTTCTTAAAACGAACTATTACTTATAGAATTTATTTAATTATGGATGTGTGAATTAGAAATAATTATCTTGAAACATCTTGTATATTCTGAAGAAAAACATATGATGAATAAATTTAGATTGTGTTGAATTTATCTACTTGCAGACAATGTTTTAAATATGGATGCGTAATATCCACGTGACCAACATAATCCCTTCTCTAAACGATGTACACGTGCTCATGCTCACGTACTACTCGTAAAGATGGGCACTCGTAGGTAGAAATGACGTATAAAACTTTACGATAGGTGGAAGGGAATCTGAGAAAAGTAGAAATATTGGGCTGGAACGTTACGGTCGTGTATTACAAATAAATGGTCAATGACCGATGTCAAATACCTACATATACATATCTATAAACCTAATCTTCGTTTTATATAATTACATTAAATATACATTAATACGTGTATATATGCAACATACGTGCAAGATAATAAATATATTATGCATTCCTTTTGAATATTTGTGTATTAGCAATTACGCGTAAATTCTAAAAACTGAATAAATTTCGTCTTTTTTTAGGTAAATTAAAGTAGTTTTTCTCAACCGATTGTTCGCAGAAAAATATTAGTAATCCGCAAAAAATATAACTCAATATTAAGTTAAAATGAAAACTATTTACAAAATGTATAATGTTTATATTTAATGAGTCACTTTATTGGATGTTTCACGTATTCTGAAATTTTTTGCGTGTAGTTACGATTAGTGGACTTACACTATTAGCTCCTATTTGTTGCATCATTTCAGTTAAAGAACAGATGGTTGGCTACTATGAATCATCGTTGATGCACCACGGTTGAGCACCACGAGACATCGTCTATGGACATAATCTCCGAGAATTCTGTTGATATCAGAAATATACTGAAAAAATGTATAAAGCAATCTCAACAACTTCAATACCACAGGGATTACATCAAATAAAAATGTAAAATTCTATGATTTCTTTTGTTATCATACTTATCGTTTACAGTCCCTTTTTAATTTATTTACATAATATCATTTTTCGCTAATAAATTAACGTTATCTTATATTTAAAAAAATATTAGATAACTTATCAGAGAAGTAGATTCAAAAAAAATTTGTTTACAAATTTTTCATGTTCATTAATAGATTAAAGTATTGAAATAATTATAGGCTGTTTTTGATTGAATTTTAGTATTATTTCAAATTTTGATTTAGTATTTTAAAAAAATGGTTGACATTTTTTATTAATATATTATTATGCAATAAGAGACAAGCTGTAACCCTTTGCAAGTCTAAGAACAATCTGATGCAATTCTGAAATTGAATTTGATGCCATCCTGACGCAATTCTAAAAATGAATAAAATGCAATTTGATACTTATACTTATTGTAAATGATAACTAAATGATATTATGTTAAAATACTATAATATAACACCATATAATATAAAAAAAACATTGTAATATAATATAAATATAATAAATTGACCAAATATTAAATAGAAGTATTAATTATTTCAAATACTGGAAGCAATAAATAATTATATAAAAAAAAATTTAATAGCAAACAAATAGCAATGGTATTTAAAATAATCATCGTCTCTCTCAAACTATTACTTTTTATTTTAACTGTAAGAATGATTCAAAAAGAGCGAAAGAATTTGAAAATGAATTAGGGGCTATGTGCTGTTGGAGTTTCTAAAAGAACAGAAAGTTGCATCAGGCTTATACCTGATGTGTGTCCATTGTCAATGGTCTACGCTTCTGAGAAATTTCTTTACTGTTACGTGCTTTCAAGCATACGCGCCACTCGTCATACTACGGGAGTCAAAATATTTTAAAATATATTATTAAAAAAATATACGAAGATGATGAATTTGCATAAAAATCATTAAAAAATTGCAATTATGTTTAAAATTGAGTAATAAACATATTCGATTTCCGAAGATCAATATTGCTATGGCGTTAATCTTACGCACACAATTATATCCCGACTGGTAGAGGTATAAAAAGTGGGAGACAAGGTCACCTTAAGAAACGCAACTGAAGAGAGTTCTGTCAGTTTAGTCAGTAGTAAACCGGTGTGCCGGCTGCTAGTATCATTTTTAACGTTCACTTCTCCTACCTGTTCAAATCAACAATTTTTCAAAATTTATCTTCAGTGAGACTATACGAGCGAAATATATTTGTGTGGAAGGTCAGTAAAAGAATTTTTTTCTTTTAACTATTGAACTTATAAAATAATATTCCTTTCATTTTTAACAATTAAATAATATAAACAATTAAAAATAAGTAATAAGATGGACGTGTAATAAATTATGCGTGATATAACAGTGAAATTTGTATTTTTTATTTCTTCTACAATTTTATTGATTTCTTTTTGTAAAAAAGGAGTGTAATCTCTCGAGGAATAAATGCTGAATTGAATTATCTTTCTTGGATTTTCGTTACTTTTACTTTTACTTTTCTTTTTATAACACAATGAAATGTCATAAATTTCAAAATGTGGATATTTAGTTGATTTCTTTCTTATTGCAATATTCGCTACATGAATTTTTTATTAGGGTTCTATCAATAAATAATAAATTTATTATATTAGAAATATATTTATTTGTAATATTACATTTAAGTAGCGGGGTGTTAGAATTACAGAGTGTCCTAAAAGTCGCTTTCCTAAACCCAAAAATTAGAAATTTATTATCTACTAAAGTTTTTGTGCATACGATGTTTTGCAGAATTACGTCAGGGTTATGTCAGAAACCTTTTTTTTAAAATACTTTTAAAACACCGTGTATATTAAATATCAGCTTTAATATACTGATTAAGCTTGCATCTCTAATGCATTTTTAACGCTTATCATGATGCCGCTTTACGACTTCGTTCTATTACAATGTCAGTTTTTCTTCCACGAAAATGTGGCTTATGTGGGTGGGTAAATGGAATTGTTTTAGTTTGAGTTCCTTCCCTTTTGGACGATTCGATCTAAAATAAGATACGCCACGCTCTCCAGCTGTGATTCTTATATTGATTACTGAAAATGACTATTGACATTAGTCGAAAGAAAATTATAATTAAAATTTTTATATATAATTCTTTAAAATATGTTCAATCTATACACGTAAAAAAAAAGTGGATATTTTCACAAATTTTTGACAAGAATGACATTNTTAATGTTAGCCAAATAAAATATTCTATACAAATTATTCGTATTTACATTAAAAAAAAAATATATTCGCGCAGATCATATTTTTCGATAGTAATAATAAATTAAAAAAAGAAAAATAAGGGTAATAAAGAATCATACTTTTTTCAGATTTATACGATTAGATTTATTTGCTACTTGATAGATTTATACTAACAATTTTTCATAAATTTGAAATTGATGTTAATTTTAAGATTTAATCTTTATTGATTTAAAATAAAATTTTACTTAAATTAATAAATCTGAGAATTTAAATAAATTTTCAATTTATGATTAAATAGAATGATTTTTTAATTAATTTTTATGCAAAATATATTTTTCGAATATAAAGTTTGACGATTTTTAATTTTTCTACTGATAAATAAACTTCATTTCAACATTTATTTTATTTTATTGTTCTTGTGATTAAAATCCAAGGCGAATTTGATAAAATTTGATTTTTAATTATGTCGGATTAAATAGGTTTTAAAAGAAACCTTACTTTTAATTCTTGAAAATTTTATTGTATTTAAAAATTGATTTTAAGCATTTCTCATTATTTAGTTTTTATTATAAATCAATTTACCTTATATTTAAAAAATATATTTTATAGAAAAAATATTAAACAAAAAATCATATTTTTGGTAAATTTATAGAATATCTAATAACAAAATTAAGCTGGTGCCAATACTTTTTTTATTCAACACTGCATGTATGCTTTATACAATACGTGATTTTTTAAAAAACATCTTCCACTTTACATTCGATTGTGACCCTTACAAAATATTAATTTTTATTTTTACAAAAGCTTCTTCGAATATTTTCTTCTCAAATATTTGCTAATTTTCCAACCAATCACGTTCACATCTTCTTCGTTTCTAAAATACGGAAGCATAATAAAATTTGTTAAAAATAGCCAATTGCTTCGACCATCGGTATCATCTCGAGTAGACAGGAAACATAAACGTGTAAACGTGAAGATATTTGACCTCTTTGACCTTCCGAGTGCGATGACCTTGAGGAAATTTTTATACTTCCAAAATGTGTTTGCTCGTACTTTTACACGTCGTAAAAACATTTGAACTTGTTGGTAACTACATACTTTCCTTTGTTACATATATCGAGATGGGATGACAATCGATAATATAACTCCCATAGAAATAATCTAAAAATTTAATCAACTGTATTTGAACCCAATAATCTGTTTTGAAAATTTAGTGCGATTATCAATGCTATTATTAATAATTTGTTTTTGGGAATATCCCGAAATCATGACATAAATAAATGATAACTTTTGATTATTAAAAAATATTGAAAATTCGGTAAAAAAATGAAATATTAATTATTATTAGGGTATATACTAAAGTATATCTTTGCTGACGTTTTATTTATCTTTTTCAGGGAAATGTCGTCGTTGAACGAAAAATTGTTGACCAATGTCGTAGAGCCCACCTCCAATGGAAAAAATAAAGTTACTGTTGTTGGCGTTGGTCAAGTTGGAATGGCATGTGCCTTCAGTATTTTGACGAACGTAAGTAAATTATTTATTTATTTAATATAAAAAAAAAGTTAATAACAAATTGAGAATGTAATTTAAAACCATCATATTAGTCTAATTTTTAAGTTAATGTTTTATTCTTATAAATAAAAAAAAAATACGTATATTTAATCAATCTAAATTATTTTATTTACTTACTTATTTTCATTTACAGAACGTGTCAAATGATCTCGTACTCGTCGATGTGATGGCGGACAAATTGAAAGGAGAAATGATGGATCTCCAACATGGTAGTGCATTTTTGAAGAATGCAAGGATCAATGCCAGTACTGATTATGCAGCCACAGCAAATTCGACTTTGTGCATCGTGACTGCTGGTGCTCGTCAACGAGAAGGTGAAAGCAGACTCGATCTCGTTCAGAGAAACATTGAGATCTTCAAAGGAATCATTCCTCAGCTCGTCAAATATAGTTCTAATGCGATCTTATTGATTGTATCTAATCCTGTTGACATTTTAACTTATGTCGCATGGAAACTATCCGGTTTACCGCAGAATCGCGTTATCGGTAGTGGAACCAATTTGGATTCTACGCGTTTCCGTTTCCTGCTTTCTCAAAAGCTCAATGTAGCACCAACCTCTTGTCATGCTTGGGTAATAGGAGAACATGGTGATAGTAGCGGTAAGTTGATTATCGAAATTTTTTCTTTTGAAAAAGGATTTTCATTAATTTGACTTAAAAGTTACAATTATTTGAAGAATTTTTTTCTTAAAACATAATAAAAATACAGAATTTAAATTTGAGTCTAATACTTATTGACTTTTTTAAAGCATTTCAATATTAATTTTTATTGAAAAATATTTATAATCGTGGAAATGAAAACTGTTTGAATTCTGTATCGTTAAACACGTGTGTTGATGATATTTACAATTTTATTTCTTTTCACACACACACACACACAGCATCTAGAAAAGGATATAAATAAATATAATTAGATTACAAAAAAATATATATTACTTTGAATAGATTGATAATATCCCTTTATTTTAAAATAAATTCCCTAAAATTATCATAGTTTTGATCTTTTTAGTACCACTCTGGTCTAGTGTGAATGTCGCTGGTGTACGTTTCCGTGAGCTGAAACCTAACATTGGTACTAGCACAGACGAAGAACATTGGGATGATGTGCATAAACAAGTCGTCCAAAGTGCATATGAAGTTATCAAGCTCAAAGGTTATACTTCTTGGGCAATCGGGCTTAACGTATCGAGTCTTGCAGCAACGATATTGCGAAACACTCATCAAGTGCACGCTGTTACCGTCAAAGTTACTGTGAGTCGATTAAGTAGAACTCTTTTTATACTACATAAGATAATTTCTGTAATATCATCTGTCAATAAAATGTATTTTTGATTTGTATAAATTTTCACGATATCTACACTGACATTAAAAATTGACTTTTAAACATTAAATATTATTTAAATATTCGAATTAATGATATTTTAGGGTCATCATGGAATTACTGAGGAAGTTTTCTTATCTTTACCATCAATGTTGGGTGAAAACGGCGTCACATCTATTGTTAATCAAATATTGACGGAGGAAGAACGGAAACTACTTCAAAAATCAGCCCAGACAATACACGAAATCCAGAAAAATTTGGAACTTTGAAATGACAGTATTGCGTGGATATAATTATATGCGTTCTTTTTGTCTTTTACGTGTCGTGCGTGTTCAATGTATATTTATTTTCATTAGGCTTCAACTACTCTTAAGCGAAAGTGTAAATTCGGTGATTACTTCCGATATTTTCACTTATATCGTGTCGTTGTATTTATTCAACTATTATTTATATAATTCTACAAAAGCTTCAGTTATTATAATTAGTTGATTGTTTTTGACGAATACTAAAGGTTTTAACACGACATAATTTATTTTATAATATACAAATTGCATTCATTTTTACTTTTCTTTTTTATTTCATGATAAGTTCATACAAATGTAGCAATTATGTTATGGAAGCAACTAAAAAAGTATGAGTTCCAGTATTAACATTGTAGCTTAATTATTATTGATGTTGTAATATCATTATAGTAGTTAATGTCTTTATAAAACATCGTAGATCTAAAATCATTAATACAATCATGACAAAAATTTGTATCTACTGCATACATATAAATGACAAAAAAGATGTAAATCAGCTAATTATATATTTTACAAAAAAGAAACTATAAACTATCGTACCACAAGTTTCTTGCGTTTTTATGAGTCCTTATATTTTTATTATAATAAACAAATATTTATAATAAGTTTTATAATTACTTATGAAAGAGAACAATAAAAACTATTTTACTTCAAGTATCTAACCTATTTAACAATCAATGATAACCTGTCGATTAAGCCGTTCAAAAACCAAAACGAATAATTTCAGTTTTTAAAAATTTTTAATTTTAGTGACAGAACACTGGATTGATTTTCCAAACTTTTTATATACAAAATAAATTTATATTGTGTAATAATAATTAATAATTTAATTATTCAATAAAGTTAGCAACGCATAGAATAATTTAGTTTCACTTCAATTGCATGTGGATACCACGCATATATCTTCTTTTTTAGCCCAACGGTGATATTGTATTTCTCATAGTTAAAAATACAATTAACGATACCCCTTATAAAGATTGGGAAAAAATTAAAATTTTTCAAATATTTGTATTTTCAAACAAATTATGAGCAATAATATGTTTTTTTCGAACAGAATATTGACAATAATGATAAATATTATCTCTTGTTAAATCTTAATAATACTCGTTTCATTGGTTTTAAGGTTATGCCGAATTTTAGGTCAATGTCTTCAACTTGTCATCTATTTGAAGGGACTAGTTATGAAAAAGGATGAAGTCACCGAAAGGCGTCCCGAGCAAGTAAGGGCGCAAAGGAGACTGGCTCCCTTGCATCCGCCTTAGGCTAGGATTAAAACTACTCGCAGTTAGTAAGAATTGTACATATTTTTGAATGTACATAAACGGGAGAGAACTGGGAAATTCCGTCCCAGTTTAACGGGGGTGGGTACGGAATGTATTTGTAATCCGTCCGTCGTGGGGTTCCGTCCATCCACCCTTTGCATATTAGAATTAAGATTATCGGAAGATTTTTAGTCGGTAGGCAGCCCGATCCTGAGGTGTATCCTCAGGCGGGCTGAATCCGACACCGGGCCCAGGGGCCTATGAAGGTTTTTCCTATTGACGAAACAAAACAAAAAAGGATTAAAACTACCCCAGCAGCGCGCGTTTCGTAATAGCATAAAGCGCTGCCTTTGTTTCGTTGCCGTACGTCGTTATAAGTTTGCATACGGTGCGTGCAGTATGATTATATAGGGTGGAATGGGCCCGGTCAGCACGCCAAAAAGTGAATGACTGGATTAATGCAATATAGTATGTGCATGAGCCTTTGTATGAGTGATTACCACTGTCAGTGTGCCCAACAAGCTAAGTATGTGCGTCTGCGTTTTGTGCGATATGGTATGAGTATGAGAGCAGAGGGAAATCTCTCCTGGCTCACCGAAGGATGCGCAGGGTCTATAGCTTGTCCGTCGGTCTGGGGTTCTACTTTCCTCCCTCTCTCTGGTATGTTAGTATCATACAATAGGAGATTTTTTAGTCGGTAGGCGGCCCGTATTGGGATTGATCTAGCCAGGCTTCTCTTGGCTAGGACGGAATCCCGGACGGATTGAATCCGACACTATCTCAGATAACAGGCCTGAGATGCCTTTTTCCTCCTGTCGTAACAAAAAAAAGTTTACTCTAATAAGGGCACCATTATCATTTGCAACCTCAGATTTTTTCAAACTTTACATACTTGTAATGGTCCATGAGGATTATACATTGCACCCGTGAAAATTTACTAATGGCCAACAATTTGCGCAAAAAATTGGTGTAGAAATTTCACAAAAATTTTTATTTACACTATGTCGTTTGCTTCGGTAGCGTAACGGGTAGTAGCACGGTTTTATATCCCTGATGTTACTGAATCGAATACTCGAAGTGTGCAAAGTTTGAAAAAAATCTGAGGTTGCAAATGATGAAAGAGTCTTTGTAAGCCCGGCGATTTGGAAATGAAAAACAAATACATATAGAAAATTAAAAATCCACGTATTTATTAACCTTATAACTAATATATTATAAAGGTAGTTTTTAAAATAAGTTTAATAATTCCGCAGGTTACGATATTTTTAAAAGCTATCTTCTTTATGCAAACATACAACACAAAAGTTACAGAGAAAAAAGATAAAAACTAGAAAACTCGTTGCTGGTCCTTTATGTCTTACAATTAGCATTAAAACACGAGAAATCTCTCTCTCTCTCTCTCTCTCTCTCTCTCTCGTGAGCGGTCTTTAAATGTTAATAAAAGACTTAGAATTATATAACTTTATTTTGCATACTAGTCTAATTGCGACTATCAATTTTATTAATTCGAAAGAAAATAGAAGATTTTTCCTATCTTATTGAAATGATAAACTAAAGTGCGAAAAAAGAGACGTCTTATCACATGTTTTTTTCCCCCGGTTGTTTATGTATCTCTATTACGTGACTTTTTATCTCGTCTGTCAAGGATTCGTCATTAATAAGTGGAAAAATACTTTCTAACGTGTATCTATTTTTTTATAACAATTATATTGAAATCTGAATTTAAATTTGAGTTATTTAAATTTGAGTTATTTAAATTTGAGTTATTTAAATTTGTCTGATAATGATAAAGTAGTAAAAGGGTTAATTACAAATATCGGCCTAGGATTATAGTCCTATACTTAAGGAGCATTTATTCATATAATTTTTAGAAACTATTTTTTCAACGAAAAAAATGAATAATGATTTTACATTTTTTGACGCGTATAAAATATTTTCTTCACAATCAATTTGGTTAAAATTTCATTTTAGTATATTAGGATATAATATACGTTTTTTTTAAAGCGGTCATTTGACCGTTCATGATAGAAATATGTATACACAAAGTGTTGATAGGTTTAGTATTAATTAATTTAACCCCAATGTATATCCGTCACTGTTAAATTAGTTACAAGTGTAGTAACCATGGATTCGTATAATAATTGACAAACTGCGGTAATGGCAGTGTATCTAAGTTTCTGCGAATGTCGCTCGAAAATGTCTGGCCCGATACGACACGAGCGAGGGTAAAGGACTGTCGAAAAACACGTGAAAAATCAAGGGGAATCGCATGATTAGAGCAATGGTACTAACCCTACAATTCTCTTCTTCATTTTTACGTGTCTGTTTGAAAAATTGGGAATATGTAACATCGAAAAGAAATCTTGGTATAAATCGAGGTCTCCGAGATTTGCCACCAACAATATTCAAGAATATCTTAAACGGTAAAAATAATGGGAAGAGAATCGAATCGGCGTCATTCACAGAGGATGCTTCTTGTGGTTCTGATAAACAACGAACAGATTTGCAGTAAGAATTGTGGATCACCGTTTGCGTTAAGAAATTTTTTTAGTTTTTTCCTTTTTTTACCTCAAATGCAATTGTTTATTCAATCTTATCCTGTTTGATGTTATTTGTTCTTATCATTTAGACCGATGTGTCTACGTGAAGAACTTTTGTGCAAGGTGTCCGAGCCTGTAAGAGATTGTTGTCATAAAGTATCTATCGTTGGGGCTGGTATGGTCGGAATTGGTGTTGCCACTGCACTTCTATTTCAGGTATAAGTTTCTTTCTCTCTTTTTCTTTATTTTGACTTTCTCCTTTTCCTCTCCATTCACAATCTATACTGAAGCAAAGTGAAATTTCGTATGTCATACGAGAAAATTGTATTACTGCATACAAAATCTTACATGTAAGAGAAAATCATTTAACATGGCGACCTCAAATAACTCGTAAGTTATTCGTTATACGAAAAAATGTTTTTTATTACCTTAGTTTTTTTTTGAGATATTAAGGCCTTTCTTAGGCAAAATATGATAATTTATTCTAATTCGAAAAAAAATATTAGCCATTTCATGTAAAAAAACTGAAGGTAATCCTAATATCTCGATAAAAAAGTAAGATAATATAAAACAAAGAGAGATTAGAATACTGTATGTCCCTCTAGACACCATTAAACTTTTGTTTGAAACATTTTTTCGTACAACGTATAACTTAGAAATTATTTAAAGTTTTCATGTTAGTACACTCATCTTATATAATCAGTAATCTCGGAGTGTACAAGAAATTCATAATATCATAATAGTTATTTTAATAATCGTTGAACGCGAATTTTTAATATTAGAAAATTACATCTCATATTGCTATCGTGGATGCATTTCCGAAAAAACTCGAAGGAGAGGGCATGGATTTTTCTCATGGTTCGGTTCTTATAGGAGATCCACGAATCGATTTTGATACAGGTAATACAATGTTTTCATTCATTTTTATAAATAGGGCGCTCTATATATCAAAGTATACAGGGTAGTAAAAAAAGGGTCCAAAATTACTAATTAAGAGGAATAAACAATTTATAATTAACATGGGTCCTAAAATCAATAACTTACATCCTTTAGATATAAATAAATTGTTATTATACATGAGAGTAATGTATTTCTAAATAAATTCTTTTGTGTAAATTTAAAATCTGGCCAAAAGACTCGTTTACATTATTGAACGCACATAAATAATAAAAGTTAATTTGTAACAAAAGGATTGATTTTAGGACTTATATTAATTAGACATTTTTCATTCGTCTCGGTGAGTACTATAAGTTTTTAAAATATCGAACACTTTTTTTACCATCCCTTGTACACTTATTAATTTATGAATACTTTTTCGTAGATTTCTGTATCACGAGCAACTCCAGGGTGGTGATAGTTTGTGCTGGGGTGAGACAAGAAAAGGGTGAAAGCCGTTTGGATTTAACGAAGCGTAACACTGACATAATCAAAACAATAATACCTCCTTTATTAAGTTTTAGTCCCAACGCAGTTTTCGTTGTTGCCAGTAATCCAGGTTAATACGAATTTAATTGATCGTAAATTCCAATTTACAAAAATTTCATTGTGAACATAACAAATATAAGTACTTGTTTCTTATATTGCAGTCGATATTCTTTCATGGGTAACATGGAAAGCGAGCGGTTTGCCATTTCATCGTATTATCGGTAGCGGAACTTACATAGATACTTGCAGATTTCGATACTTAATTTCCGATCGTTTAGGTATCGTTCCAAGTTCCGTTAATGCTTATATTATAGGCGAGCATGGAGATTCTCAAGGTCAGTTGCATTGTTTATGTATTTATAAATTGTTTTTTTCAGTTTTCATTAATATTTTCCTACATTTCTATAAAGAAAAAAATATATGGATATATTATACGCATATGTATGTACAGGTAATTGTAACAGTGAACTAACAATAAATAAAAAAATTGATTTTATAATTTAATTTTATATTTTACAATTGTTTATATTATAAAATAAATTATGATGATTCATTTTTTCAATTTCTTTTTACTCACATCAGTCTATTGTCAAAATTATTGATCTATACACGAGGCGTCATGTAAATTGGTAGTACGCGTGCGATATCGTAAATTATTCATTCATATGACTTTTTTTTTATGAGCCTTTTCTTAAGCAAATTTACAATAAATATTATACTGTAAACATATACAAATTATTTACTTGAACTAATGATAATTAAAATTGTTAACTTTATATCAATTTCTCTTAACAATTTTCAATAATTGCTAATAGTTTCTCATATACTTACTATCAATTATACTATTTCTTATAGTTCCACTTTGGTCGGGAGTAAATGTCGCAGGTGTGCAATTTCGTGATATCATTCCGAATATTGGTTTGGAAACTGACGAAGAGAAATGGCACGAACTTTCCAAAGAAGTTATTGGCTTGTAAGTAAAACTTTTTAAAAATCAAAATTACATTAATAAAAAGTTATAAAATTCGTATGCAAAATAAAAATAATTTATACGAGTACGTAACAATTTATTTTCTTGTATTTTAGAGGTGCGGCGATCAGATGTTTGAAAGGATATTCGAACATTGGTATAGGACTTTGTGTAGCTGATATTGTAGATGCAATATTGGGGAATGCACAACGCGTCATAACAGTATCGACTATGATTCAAGTACTATCATACAAATACTCGTATTATTATTTCAATGTATTCCCTCATTCAACAAATTTTTTTTACTTTTATTTAACACTTTGACGTCCGGGCGTTTCGAAAAGATTTTTTCACTTGGCGCCGGCAGCGCTACTTCGGATTATTTCGCGTACGTCCGGCCGTATTCTAACTGCATGTCGCCGGGCGTAGAACTACGCTTTATGCACCACACCAAAGTGTTGTATCCGGCGATATTGCAACTTTTGTGCATGACACCAATGTGGTGTCGTCGGACGTCATAGTATTATATAATATATATTATAATATAATATATATATATATAATAAGTATTATATGAAAGACAAAAATAGTGTACTGTTGATTCCAAAAATCTGTTTTTTATTTTATTTTATAACAATTATTATACAAAATGAGATTTACAGTGAATAATTACTAAGATATTTATAAAACAAGTTTTATTTCAAATGATTTTTTAAAGATGAATTTGGCTTGAAAAAGGGTGAATTTGAAGTGCAAAACTTATATATATATTTTGGCTTTCGTTTTTTTTTCTTAGGGACATTTCGACATATGTCACGAAATGTATTTGTCACTACCCTGCGTAATTGGAGAACATGGCGTCACAAAGATAGTGAGACAACGTATGACTGAATTCGAGAAGAAGTTATTTCAAAACTCTGCAAATATCGTGTATAATGTTCAAAAGGATATCAAGTTATAGTCGACTTCGAATCGGTCGAACGAGAACGTCATTCATTTTCGTCCTACGTTTAACTTGACATTTAAAAAAAAGTATTGTTGGTTTTAATAAATCACATGTCGTCTTTTGATTCTTTTAGCGCGTGACTTATCTCTATAATAATACGAAACTCTAAAGAATTTATACTTTCAGATTTCCGAGAAACGTTCGGTTCTTATTCTGCATATCATTCACTTTTAATATTTTTTTAAAGTATTATTAGCTTGATCGATAAGTAATGTTCGAATGGTTATATTAAAAAATACTAGTTTTTATTTATTTAGATATAAAATACCAAAAAGTGTTTAAATAGACAAAATATTTTATGATTTCTATTTATTTATATATAGAAACTATTACAATAAATTTACAATAAATATTATAATTTACATTTCCCGTTATTATCCTAGCTCGTGAACCATCAATGGACGTATTATTTAATTAGATATAAGATACTAACACTTTTTTCTGTGCACAGTATAATAGTATTTATTATTTATTTCGACAAAATATTTAATATTCGCAACAGAAAACATTACTTTTATATTCATTTAAATATAAACTACTAGAAATTTTAAAATTACTTATTCAAGCAAATTAATATTAGTTATGAATTTAATAAAAATATATGAATTATTTCTTGATCTCGTAATTCATAGAACTTGCAGCATGATCTCGTCTAAACTCAAGGAACACGGTAAAAGTAAGATAGCGACGGTTTTTTCCAGAAAAAGAACTTATGTTAGAAATAAATGACATATACCGTAATTTTTTAATTTTTATATGATCGTTCTTAGAAGCATAATAAAAACTTCAATCCTAATCGAAATCTTTTTAAATTATAAATGAAAGATCTGATGTCAACGAGATTAAATAGTATTTTAAGACCTTCTATTTTACATATTTCTTTTAAATCTTTTTTAACTTATTTGCATCATTAGCTAACTTTTTCTTGTCACTATCATACTTATGAAGCAAAGTAAAGGTCACAAAGGCCTAATGTTTCATTCTTTCTTATAATACGAATGAGTTAAACACATTGTTATATTTAAAATCATTATCAGTATTAAAATAAAAGATGGACGGTTGTAATTCTCTATCGAACGAAAATAACGTCTACGTTAAATACGTCCAAGAATTACCACGTAGAAGTTCTTTCTTCTACTTGGAAGTTTATTAAGTAAAAAGAGAATGCAGGAGAAGGTGAAAGGTGACCGTTGGATGGTATAGGAAGGTCGTACCACGACACTAAGGACCATGTGCCGCAGGCTAGGCCACTGCAAGGTGAGAGAAAGCTTTGCTCATTAGTCGTCAGATGTCGCTCGGAAATATTCCACTCCACTCCAACACCATGTATACATGTATACTTGGCTAGAAGGTAAAAACAGGGCCGTACTCATCAATCGGTTCTATATGATATACTTACAATGAATTAAAATAAATTCAAATATTTCGAAATAATTCAATAACAGTTCTGAGTGTCATCAATTCTTTTTTCACATATGTTTTTTTTTTAACAATTTTTAAAATTTTCTTAATAAAATTCAAGTAAGTGTAGCGTACAATAATAACTTCGAGAGACATCGTTTAAGTATATCTCTGCGAATGATACGAATTCGAGTGTTCTACTTCTGCTCAATAAAGATCCATTTAGGATACCAGACATGCCTTTGCAATCCAAAAAAGAATTTAACTCGTAAATCATATGTGAAAAGTACTTTCGCGTCAGAGTATATCAATTCTCATCTGCCTACATGTCATATATTTTTATTGTACGATTATTTAATTATATATATATTAGGTATCCCAAAAGTTGCTTTGTCCGAAAAAAAAGACATTATTATCGACTTTTATTAATATTAGGTTAAGTAATAAGTTTATGCGGTTTTCTTTCTAAGTAAATAAACGGCTATACCGCAAAGATTTGTTGGTTAACCTCATGGAATTACAATATTTTGTTGTTTTATTTCAAGATATGAATCTTCCAATTCCAGAATTGTTAAAAGGAAATTTTACTTTTCAGCTCACTCAGTAGAGCGACTTTTAGGACACCCTTTATATATTACATATGTATGTAATAACATGTATGTATATAGATATACACGATAAACAAAAATATATGCTTTTACTTGCATGAGGCCAATATTTTCGCAAACTCCCCCCCCCCCCCAAGATACTCTCGAATAATATTTTTCTTACGAAAGATAAGCCAATTCGACGGCGACAAATAATTCAAGCGACATGAACATTCCAGATTATTTTATTTTTATTTTCGACAGTTAATATTTAGGAAATCTTTACGACTCTCGATTAAGATCATCTAGAGCCTTTGTTAATCCATAATAATAATAATAATATCAGGAAATAATGGGAATTTTTCATTGTAAATAAAATTTGAAACGATTCAATGTTCCACTTTAAAAGTTAACATTTTTGTAAACGAGCATATATGCAGTATGCATTTACGCATGATAAGCATGACGTAATGTAAAATACTTATTTATTGTTGCGAGAGACTTTATCGAAAGGACAAGCGCGAATCTAGAAATACTTTTCCATCTTCACATCTTTCAATCGATTGAATCTCTCTTTGGGGCCAACGACTTTCTGGGCTTTCTCTCTCGACGATCGGAAAACGCGTTGTCATCGTTTCAAATAAACAATAATCTTAGATTTTTCAAATAATTATCTTCGTTTCCCTATGATTCGATAAACAAACAGTAATTTGGAAAAGTACTTTCTTTAAAGAAGATAATTGTAGAAAAAATTACTAAGACAATTGAATGATGGAATAAAAATTATCATTCGATTATTAATTTGATGGATAAGAAAAGAAAAATAAAGAAAAACAAAAAACTGTGATTATATACAAATGGAAATGAAAGACCAGGGTATTAAAGTGAACTATATCCGTTACTGTTCGGGCCAGGTAGAGGTGGCAGAATCGGGCCCCGTTCTCCGGATGACTTCTGTCGTCCGTCAGTGGGGCTCAGTCAGTAGACAGTCGGTCCGCCCTGTCAGCTGGTCTCTTCCAATCGTGCCTCAACTCAACTGCCGGATGGGTAATCCGAGCGCGGCAGAGAGACAATTGGATAAACATTTGCTCAATAGTTTATTTTATCTTTGTTTCTAATAAACGAGCAATTTGTTCTACTAGGTATAGATAATAATAATAAGAAGAAAAAAATAGAGAAAAAAGAAATAAAAAAAAAAAGAAATAATTCGAAATAAAGGGCAAAGGTTGTAAACGGGGCCCGCGCGGGCCGCATGTGCGCGAGTGTGCAGTTTTTCCACCGGAAACATCAGCGACACGGTGCGAGGGATCGGTCTACGCGAGGAAGACGAAAACGTAGGAGAGGAAAGGAAGCGGTGGGCGGAGGAGGAGGAGGAGAAGGAGAAGGAAGTGAAGGAAATAAGGAAAGTTGCGTTTTAAAAATAAGAGTATTAAATAAATAAAGAAAGTAGAAGTTTTATATCAAAAAAAAGAAAAGAAGAAAGGAAAGAGGAAAGGAAGAAAAGAAGGAAGGAAGAGAAGAGTTCGACCGGTCAGGCAGGAAATGACTATATCGTACGCGAGCGAAGTGCCAAACGGCTCCAGCTTTGGCTGCTTCTGGAGGATCCTGGTCAAGTAAGTCACTTTCCTCTATTTTCTTTTTTAATTCAACATTTTTTTTTTATTTCCGCTTTCTATAATCTTTCATCGTCGGTGAACGGTGTCACTGCTCGTTAATTATATGATATAAAAAGAATCGTTTAAGTTCGGCGCCTTAGCAACAGTTGGAAGAATCTTTAATTCTTCTTTTATTTTCTTTAGAAAGAAAAATAATAGAACGCTCCTAAATAAGCCTAATTACCTAACTTCGAAGTGTCTTTTTTCTTTTTTTTTTCTTTTTTTTTTGCGAGTGTTTCGCGACTCTTCCATATCGGCGAGGCGCAGCAATCGGAGTCCTTGATCTAGAAATGTAATGCTAGTTTCCGACAAACATTGATACCGCCAGTGTATAGAGAACACTAGTGGAACTCTTTTATATGTGACCGTCTGTCCGTCGTTCTTCGAATTACCTTGTCAAAGTTTGAATTGTATTTTGCAATCAGGTCAAAGTCCAAAATTTCTTCTGAACGATTAGATAATTGTTAGAATAGAAAATATTAAGAATCATAAGTTTTCCTTCGTGGAAAACGCTCTAATCGAGTTTATGCTTTTGTCAAGTTCGATTTAAAAAAAGAAATAGATTACAAGAATCATAGGATTTACATATATGCAGCGTGCAGATCAGTTTTGTAAAATTGATGAGTACACAACAGTTTAAAATAATTTGTTTTTCTTATTATGTTATCGCAGCCTAATTGTTTTTTAATATACAATTTCTAAGAAACTAGGGTATATACTGGAGTTACTATTTATTAGTATTGAAAATATCCGTAAAAATATTCTTCTAGATAAATTTCTTGATATCTCTTATAAATTTAATACTTTTATTGTTTTGATAATAAAACAGTAATTATTATTTCATGATCAAATATTTGGATTGCTGTTTATAGATTGAAAAACGATACAATAGCATCACAAGAAATTTCCAATTTTTGTAAATGACTTCATATGCTATAAACATTGAAATAGTTCAATAAGAATGTATATTTTAATAGGACAACATTTGAAATCGTTACAACATTAGGTTTTCTCTACATACGATAGTAAGAAAGCAAGCGAGCTTTGTAACCGGATTATCGAGAAGTTTGGTGTGGAACTGGTCCAGGAAATTGGAGCACCAACTTCCAGACGGTATGCATAGTTGTTGCTGTGCTATGTAAGACGAAGACATTGCGATATTGCGACCTGTAGATCATTGTGCAACATTTGACTTTCGATTCGATCTACCATTCTGTTCAATCGTTTGAGTATACTTTAATACAAAAAAAGAAGAAAAATAAAAGAAAATGAATCCTGGAATAATGTTCTAAAGAATAAATTCTCAATCGATCCAATGGAGTTTTGATTTCAAACACGAAATTTTAAATTCTTAGTAATTTGAATTTTGAGTATTCGAAAATAAAGTTGTAAAGCAGGAAATGAGATACATGTTAAAACTTGCTAACCCAAAAATGATGCTCGGTCAACGGATGTTTATAATACGATCAATGTTTCGAGGAAAAAAAGGTCGCTCATAAATCGATTTTAACCATAACTGAATACACGCTTAATTCGTAGTATTGTGGTTCCACTGAATTACGTCTCGAGTATTTCCCATTCGTAGTTGAAAAATTGTTTCAACAATAATTGTGATATTACCTGAACGACCATGTTATAATGTTTGTATATAATTATGATGTTATTTTGTATAGAAAATATATTGAAAATATATGAGCATGAAATTAAATAAACAATTATTATTTGTTTTATTCTTAAAATTACAATATTATGTTTCTCATTTCAAAACATGTATTTTCAGTGTGTGTTGTTGTTAAATATATATAGATCCAAAAATTGTATGAATGATCAGATTTTTATTTGGAATTGAAATTTTGCATTCAAATTTGGTATATATAATTACATTCAATTATTATAAATTTTTATAATAATTGAGATATTGTTACCTAAATGTAAATGTTAATAGAAATAATTAAATTAAAAAATAATTTATTATCGAAGGATAAGTTATTTATTATTGTTTAAAAATGGTTTCCTTTTAATCATCTAGACCAGCAAAAAATTGATTATTTTAATTTAATCAGAATACCTGTCAATAAAAATTTGGTTGCATTATTTATCATATCTTATTAAATTTTACGATATTTTTAAAAGTGACGATAAATATTCATAAGTAAATTTAAAGTATATTCTAATGAGTGAAATATTTTAAATATTCTTCGAATACTCGTACAATATAATTCTACTGCAAAAGTAACTGTCTCTTTCTTATATAATCGTTTTCAAGAATCGGAGACATTGATGCTTGTCTCAAGAACATCCATCGAACATATAGAACTTTCAGAAATTATGCGAATAAGAATAAAATATTATACAATAGTTTCTTAGAAGACTCTTCTAAGGATTAGTATAATGACGTCGAGATTAGGTTTGTAACATTGAAAGAAACGCTCCAAGAGATCGATTTGTTCGGTATTGAAATATTCTGAGAAACGATATCGATTGTCTGTTCGAAAACACTTGATTAAACAGAATTCGAGAATGTTGACAAATGTTTTTATGAGTGATTACGTTATACGTATTTCTCCTAAAATATAATACAATCTTGTGAATTATTATTAAATAAAGAAATAAACAAAAAATAAACAAAAATAAAATTTATATTTTATTGTAACAAATATTATTGTTATAAAGGAACGGTCGCTCGACCGGTTCCGATAGGTATAAGTATACAGAGAATGACGAAAGGTTTGGCGTTAGAAAGATACAAAATTATCTACAGGATATTTTAAAAGTAGTTTTACCGAGTAAAGAAAATTTTATTCATTTAATTTAATTTTATTAAATAATTTTATTCTACAATTTTTCTTTAAGAGACCATATTTGATCTAACTTTCGTATATATAGATATAACTTTTGTATAAAAGAGGTAGAATTTAAAAATTAATTATAAATATTTATATTTTAAAAATATAAATTTTAATTATTAATAAAATTTTAGAAAAAAAAGAGAGTCTCAAAAGTTGTTGCATCAAAATAAAAATTTTTTTATGAACATTTGATAATTGCAATGTCTTTTTTGTGGACTCATATTTTAACAATATATATATTTATTGATAAAAATCTTAATATCTTGAAACGAAAGACAATATATGTGATTCCATTAATAAATTAGTGTTGATTTTTCGTTTTTTTCTCTCTCTCTTTTGTAACTGTGTATTTTAAAAAATTATAAATTATATAAATTTAATAAAATGAATTTTTTTTTAGACACTCTATGTATAAAAAGAAAGAGAGAAAGACAAGGAAAGAGAGAACGATGGTAACTCTTGTTTAACATTACCGATTTGGTCTGACATCATCATCGAACATCATCAGACAAAAATAATAATGTCTTTAGGAGATTTTTGTTTAGAAACAAATAAGAAAAATTTGTTGTTTCTTAGTCTTGAAGAACATATGTCGCTTTTTAATAATAAATTTGCCGAGTTTATGTAAATCTATTTATACCGTATCCAGTCAAACGATTTTTAATATAAGATTATATTTTTTATAATGGGAATTATTGTAAATTTTTTACGAGGTTTAGTAACAAAAATAAGACAATTAAATAAACATATTATAATATAATTTTTTAATAATAAAATAATATTATATTTTAATAAGAATAAAATAATATTTATAATTGTAATTATCATTGGGTCAAATATAAAAATTTGTAAGCAACCATTTGAGCGATGGTAATACTTTTAATATTTAAATACCATTTATTAGCCTATTAGGCTCTATTAGCCTGGATAAACAATTTTAAATGAATCCACAAAATTTGTATTTTATATTCCACTTTGAAGAAATTATACAAATTTTGATATAAAACACAAGCCTAACATCGCATGCTAATGAAATAGCGTATTTTCTGATATTTATGACATAATTCATAAAGTATTTTCCTTATGTCACTTGAAACCAGTTTTCTAATACTTGTCAATTGAAAGTTAATATTGGATACACAAGATAACTTTAATAAATCAATAAAAGTAAATAAAAGAAGGGACCTATAAAGTAATGATAGATGATTATTAAAAATATTTATATTCATCGGTATGCCAACTAAATCGTGAAAAACGCATCTTACTCTTGCTCCACCGATTGCAACCGATTCAAACGTCCTTGTCGGAGCTCGTTTGTTGACATTTTCACGACCTTTAGACGTGGACCGTCGACAACTGTGGTGGCAGTGGCAGCATGAGATCTTCTCCGATCACAGTTTCTCTTTAGCGAGCAAGTCGTCTAAAGAACGAACGGATCCATCGAAATAGCCTTAACAGCTTTCACGTAAGAGATCTCGCTTTCTTATGTACGTTATACCACAACTAATGTATGTACGCGTTTGCTGGCAAAACGAGAGCTTCTAACCACTGTTGATATACTTGCTCTATAAATATACCGTAATGTCTAGAAATAGAAAATATCTCTAATATCTCTCTTACCACAAATTCCCACAAGATGTACATCTTCATCGACTTGTAATATAGGTTTTACACTATCAATTTACCCTTTTGCTATTTACATTATCAAATTAACCCTTTTGTTAAGGATTTAAATCCTTTCTTACCAAATATCAAATCAGAATAAACAAAAAATTATTTCATAAATGTATATATAGGTATATATAATATAATATTTTGCCGATATATTTCTATTTCGAAAAGAAAAAAAGCGAAATAATTTGAGACTTACTTTACCGACTAATTATTTTAATTAGCTTTAATAATTCTAGTACTAACATATGTTGTGTGTCTAAATACACACCTGTTACTGTGGTATTCTAACGAACTCTAAAGAAAATTCTACGACAATTTACTAGAAATTTCTAATAAATTAATTACTTTCCTATCTCTGGCACCAGATATATTTTAGCGTCTCATAGATTGAAACATATTAATTTAACGAACGACGTATTTTGTTTACTCTTCGTAGTTCTAAAGATAATCACTACCGTTATTCTAACGTTCATTCGATTATTTTTAATATCATCTTTTTCTTTTTATTATACTCACATATGTATTGGGTTATTCCATAGCTCGATTTTCCTTAATTACTCTGTGCCATGTTTTGACCTACGCACAACACGATAGATATAAAATCAACCTACGCTTGTACAACTACGGAAACATTCAAATTATGCGTTTCACGATACTTGTTTATATGTCCATTTATAACCAAATTCCCCAATGAAATATCGGTGTTAAATCGATAAAAAAAAGAACCTTTGACGTGTTCTCTTATCGGATCTTGGCTCCTATTAGTGATTATTTGTACTATTATACATATATACGTGTAGAATATATACGTGTAGAATATATATGTTTGTTCGTCACTACGAGTTTAAAGAAAATAAAACGAAGATAATGCATAAATACTGTTGGTAATATCGAAAAGTGTAGGATGTTCGTGTTTGCCTTCGATGGTTCTCTCATTAATACAGGAAGAAATCGTTTTACTCTTTTCTAACGACACATAAGATGAAGCCGGCACGCAACTTTGTCTTTTTATTTCTTTATACTCTTTTCCAGTTTTTCCATAGTTACGAAGCGATGCACCAGCTGGAACGAACCAGCTTTCCTATCCGCTTCCATCGCGAAAATATTTTACTATAAGAACAAAAATAGAAGGATTACGATAAACGCTTCTATAAATACCTAGGGAGAATCCAGAACGATCTATAAATACGATACGCCTATCCAGAAATAGAAAATAATCTTAGGAAGTTTCTCGCAAGTAACTACTACCGTAATGGAATTTGCAAGCAGAAATTCTTTAACATCTTGCCAATTCGTTATGGAGTTAATAATTAACGATTGATATTATTTTCTGATTTTACGGATGATTAGATCGGATTATTTATTTATTTATTTAAGCGACAAATATATTTTCGATAAGATGGGATTACAACTGTTTCAATATTATTTTTTTTTCAATTTTATTTATTCATTTCATATTATATTTATACCGAATACATTGGAAACTCTTATGGTTTTTTGTAACGCTGGAAATAATTATTATAACCGATTAGTAACACAGTGTTGTGATTTAACAAAAAAAAAAAGAATGATTGATAACTTTTTAAGAAAAGAAACGATGTTTTTATGCAAAGAAACTAGATATTACATGAAATAACGAGGCGTTTTAGCCTCCTTGGCGTGAAAGTCAGTATGGTTTTAAGTTTTACTAATCACATAATCGCTTGATAAAATTTAATACTATATTGATTTGATGTCTAGATCGTAGTTTTCATCTTGTTTACATTTATTGCTATTTTCAATAAATTTTTGTTTTTTTATTGGATTTTTATTTTTAATCCTTAGGATATATTTTATAAAACTGCGGTAAAATTTTATTTTAAATATGACAGATTAGAACTTAGTATTGATTGTGTGTGTGTGTGTGTGAACTTAATATTATTAGGAAGTTTATTCAAAGTGCACGTTCAGATAGAATCTTATCGTTATTCCAATTACTTAAACAGGGTCACATGGTATCGATCGATCGATCGATCGCGAACAATTCGATTCCATTACCATCTTCTTCAAAAAACGAACAAACGATCAGTTTCACAAATTTAGTTGTCGGTAGCCTCGCCTTTTTTACGAGCCTCACTCATGTTCAAAAATCGCGCACAGTTAGTATCGTTTTTGCACCACTACGAATAACAATGAGAGACCCAATGGTGGAAGACTGCACTGCGATGCGCTTCGATAAGGTGGCACACATATCGTCGTTTAACTTACTCGTTTCTTGAGCGCGTGTGCATACGTGCATACGAGCGTGCGTTCGTACGAACGTAATGCATTCGTACAAATGCATTTTTTGAAACTCGAGTGCCGCTACGTTCTTATCGACTCGCCTAGAAACACGCAACTTACCCAACCAGTGTCCACTGTGTGATCTTCGCTACGTGACAATCGTTAATTTGCATGTTTTATTTGTAAACAAGAAATTATAATATTTGTCAAATATAAAAATATAATTATTAAAAAAATTTATCAAATTGATAAATTTTAATTTATATCGGGTTAAGGCGAAAGTTTCTTCCTATTTAAATGCAACATCCTAACAAATCTTTTTTCAAATTTAAAATGAAGTTTATTAAACTCTAAATGTGCCCATAATTATGAAAGTGGTCTAAGTCATATATCTCTTGTTTCGAGATATTTAAAGGATTACATTTGAACACTAAATGAATTCTATATAATATTGAAATAACAAACACTATCTAACGGTTCATTTTTGACAATATCGTGAAAATTACATTGAATTAATTTAGTTTAAAATAGTGTGGTTTGAAATAACTGATAAACTTTTTTTTTTTTAATTTTGACTGAGACCACTTTCATAATCATGGGCACAAATATATAATAGTAATAAAATTGTATATATTTTTATACATAAACGTTTCATATAAACGTTATTTAGTATAATGAAAAATCCATGTTTTTTACTGCAATTTTTCCAAAATTGCGATTCAGCTTTCGTTTAAATATGATATTAACGATTAACAAAGGATAATATACTACTGTAGTAACAATAATAATTATTTATATATTTTTATTTAATTATNCATTCCGACGACGATTGATCGATCGTAATAGGCGTATTTCTTTTTTGTAGAACGTCCGCTTTGTGGTCGAAGTTTTTATTTAATTATTTATAATTATTATTATTTATATATATTTGCATGTCTGTTTTGTCTGATTTATTCTTATTTATCTTTATCTTTTTATCTTTATTTCTATCTTCTTATATTTTTTTTTTTCGCATTCGATAGAGTGCGTATGTTTACTTTTTTACATAGTCCATGTTGATCATTGAGTTCAGACATTGAGCTTAGGATCAAGTTACCGCTGGAAAACAGGATTTTACCAGACGGTAATTAACTATTGATCGGAAGTTTCCAAGATATAACGGTCTTTTTCTACATATTAAGTTAAAGTTAATTTATTCAGTTAATAAATATAGGTAACTTTGGGAAACCTCACTCTGTACGTGCATTTATTACAGTACAATACAACAGATATAGGTTTTGCTTTAAATTAATTTAATTTTAATTAATTCTTTCGTAAGTCAAATTCCAAGATATAAAGATGAATTAAAAGTGCAAAATAGATAGAATTTAGATATCAAATAGAAATTTTTTTCTAGCGAATATGCAAGATCTTAGAAATCTATTAGATTGAATAAAATATTCGCTTTTTTTAAAGAATATCAATAATACATATTTATTCTATTAATTTGTTCTTCAATCAGATTTATGTCAATAATCGATATAAACGCGATTATGATAAGAAAAATGTAAGTTTTTGTGATATGGAATATAGACTTTCTTGAGATCTTTGATTGAAGTTGAAAAAATCTCACGTAGCCGGATTAAAGGACACAGTACAGGGTCGGTTGCATGTTGCATTCTCTTTGAAGTAAATAGGTACTATACCCGCTATAAAGACGGCCAAGTTTTATCAAACGATCGTGTGATGTGTGACGAACATTCGAGTTCCGATAATTCACTGAATAAAATGTGAAATCGATTGTACACACCTTTTTGCCATTCGACATTGAGAAAATTTCAGCATCCGTTTTAATAATCCGTAAGCAAACTCGAGGACGTTCTTTTTTTCTTGCCTCGTACACTCACTTACGTTTCGTCTTGTTTCTTAATCCGAGACGAAAAACGATCTAGATTTTTTAATTATCTTCATTCCGCGTAAAACTTGTTTACGGTATCGTTACACACATACTGTTTGTATATTTTTATTAAATTTTTTCTTTTTCGATACACTTTATGTTTTACCTCGTTAAAGGACGTGGAGTATGTTTTTTTATGTATTAAAAAAAAATATTAAGCTATAAGACAATGTTCTGATAGTATACATTTTTGTTTGTTTCAATTATTGATGTAGTTTTTAATTACTTTTATTTACTTTGTTAATATTTTTTAAAATAAATAATCATTGTATATGAAAATTTTGTATAAATATAATTTGTCAATATTTTATTATAAATTTTAATTTAGCAATGCTAATAATAATATTTCTAATAGCTTATAAACATAATTTTTTAATGTTTTCTAATTAAGCAAAAAATTGACTTTTTTTTTAAATTTGAATAAGACATAAAGACGTCAATATAAAAAAATATTTAGAAATTTAGATATATCGAAACTATTGCATCTCGGACACCGCAAATAAAAGTTCTGTTTAAAACATTTAAAAAAAAATGAAATTTTTGATATTATAATGTATCCTCTATTTGTAGATTTATTTTAAAGGATTGCAAAGTTATATCTCACGGTAATTTATGCTCTACAGTAATTGGAGCAAACGCGTGACTGAGTTTATCGTTTCACTTCACCTCTCCCTAGAAATATATTACTATCATTACTTCTATCACTATCATAGTCCTTATCATTACTAAATTCCTATTATTATTATTATTTGCTAAAGGATCCACAACCGCACCTTTCTCCTTCCTAAATTTTTCCCCTGTTCAACTTTTTATTTCTTTCTATTATTTTTATGTTTTCATTCTTACTATTTTTAGGACCAGTAATTTGTACATAATTGCATATTAGTTTTATAATAAAATAAATAAAAATAAATAAAATGCTCATTACTTTCGGAAATGAATTTAATCGCTCGTAAGAAAATCAAAAGGAAAAAAAGATTCTTAGATACAAATCAACCTCGGGAGATACACAAATAATAAATCTTTTAATTTATTTCTCCGTTTTAACGTATAATATCACTGATATAGAGATCTACGATAGTTGCTTCCTTTCTAAAAAGAAAAAAATATAACTGCCGACAAGAACATTAAATAATGTTCAGCAAACAAGCGTTTGAATGTTTCCAATTGTGGAGAAAAATCATCTCGAATGAGATCTAATAGATTTTAAGATAAATCGCGTTCGTTAGTATTCCATTCGATTGGAGATACTTAACTCTGGTAAGAAATCTTGGTATCACGGTTTATAAAATATTTACCTGTTTCTCGGTCATTCGTATCAACGTAAGCCGGCACGTTGACCCGCATACATACACACTATTTAATGGGTGAGCATTAACTGTAATATTTCGATTGATCTTAAAGGTAAATACGTAGCTTGGGTAGATGTTTTTCTTTTTTTGTTCAACTTAATATAAACATATTTCTAAGGAATGAAGTTTCAAAAGGAACGTCTATATTTGTAAGTAAACGTACTTTGTATATCGTAGTAAAATGTTAAATACTTGAGCCTATTTCCGGATATTAGTTTAACTTTGGATAAATTACGTAATAAATTTGAAGAAAAGAACACAATTTATGAGTATCGGTAGATTGTATTGATCGAAGATTCATTCACGGAAGTGGAGAAACATTTGAGAGAATCGGTAAGGGCAAACGATGAGCATCACTCCGTGAAGCGTGACTGGTATTTGTTATGCAATGTTTTGTTGCTTCGTGGCCTTGTTGACTGTATTGGTATTATCTTGCTTTCAGCGAGGAATCAATTACAATTTGTTACCTTGATGATCGTATCTTCGATAAAAGGTGAAGGAAAACCCCAAGATACTTGGACACCCATCAATATGCCATCGATACCTTTTTGGTACGAGGGCTGGTGTTAGTTTTTAATTGGGATGATAGATAGAGAAGAAGTGGTTATTTGAAGAATTTCTAAGAGAGAGAAAAAATCGTTGAAAAGTTGACGGGTGTTTTTTGGTTTAAGCATTATCTGTTATCTTTGTGAATTAATCATGTTTAATTAAGGAGTAATTATTTCAATCGAGGTAAAGATACGTTGTAATTTCTTTCTTGGAAATTATTATACTTTATTTTACGTGAACAATCGCATACATTAGACATGAAATTTTTTATTATAAGAGTACGATTATTATTTTATTAAATCAATGTTTTTTAATATCAAATTTTTAAAAGAGTGCAGAAATAGTTTGAAAGTGTCTTTGCGTGCGTACAATGGAACGGAAGAATGAAGTTAGGCGTTAAAGAGAATTAGATTTGAATATATCTTATACCAGCTAGGGTTTACTCTTATCGATCGAATAAAAAATAGTTCATATAATAAAAAATATATGCTTATGTATATTATGTATATGTTACGATTAATGTGGGGAAACGTGGATTCTATAGAATGCTCGAGTATTCTATTTTGTTAAGACAAATGTATTTTAGTTTAAACAATCCTAATTATTGTATCGTTCCCCTCGAAATTCACGAAGAAATACAGTTAAAATTCCTTTAGAATTAGAAAATAGGAAGAATACTATTGATATACTTCCGCGAGTAAATGTATGAATATCAAACAAAAGTTCAACAGCCTGTTTTAACCATGATTGATCGTAGTTTTGTAATTAGAATTAAGAACAATAAATTGATACCGAAGGTTGAACGAACAAATTCGATTCAAATTCGTTAGCCATAGGCCATTTCTAGAAATTCGTCCTTGCGTCTGGTATTTGTCGTGACTTTTAGTAATGACGAAAATAAACAGGAAGCGAAGTGAGGATTCTCTGAGAGGCCAATGCTCGTAATACTTCAAGGTCAGATAAAATTTGCTACTCGTTTAAATATTCCTAGCTTCGTCTTGAGACGTTCTTACTACGTTTTGCATTTACGGACGTTTCAAACGAAAATCAACTTTTTATTCGTATAATGCTATTTTTTTATACTTTAACTATTAAACAAATAATTATATTATAAATAATATTATAATACAAATATTCTAATTATGGTATGCGTTTGGAAACAATCCACTAACTTTACCATTAAACTTTACTCTTCAATGTTAACAATACATATTCAGTGAATTAAAGTATTTGTCCTTCTTCCTATTGTGAATTTTAAATAATTAATATTTGCTATTTAATGCAGATCTTCAAAATTTTTATTAACGAAAACCTATATTAAGATTATTAAATTTTCAAATTGATATAAATCTTAAAATTTTTTATTTTGATTTATTGAACGAATTATATATATTGTATTCATAGGTATCGTTCTTGTTAGGAATGAATTAATTATCGCTATTACGATTCGACTAATAATAAGTTTGGCACGGAAATAATTGCTCTTCATCTCGTATAAAACGTGCAACATATGTGATACGCAATAACCGCGTGAATATAAACCTTCGACGCATAATTGACGTATTCTTCGCACCTCGATTCAAGATTAAACAAGGTTGTTTGTAAATGTGTCACTGTCAATCAGGCTCATCAGTATGTATAATGCTTGCCTAAACATCGTGAGTGATGCCAGGATACTTGAATTATTTGTATGGTACAGAAAGGTACGAAGAGAGATATAAAGGAATATTTCATTATGCTTTCAGCATAAAGAAAAAAAATGAATTATAGAAGGTTACTGATTCTCAGCATTTGCAACGACTCATGAGAACAATTCATTACAATTAAAAAGACTTTTTTTTTTTATATTCTTTAGAATTTGCCTTATTCGACATTTGGTAAATTGTTTTATCGCATCAGATCTATTATAGGTCTTGCACTTTAAGTTCACCCTTTTTCAAGTCAAATTAACACTTTTCCAAGTCAAATTTTTCTATATCAGTAACTCGTGACCCCATTGACCCCTGTAACCCTCATAGCTTCCGTTTGTTTTTTTAATGGGCCTTCACGGGACCATAACCATTGTTACTATATTATTTTATATCTTGCAATTAGAATTGTGACCACTACGTTAAAACATGTAAAACTCGCGTGGCAGTCAACTGCAAACGGCTTCTTTTGAGTTTATTGTAAATTTCAGCTACTAGTTGGTTGGGGTGCTTTTCTTTTGTTTTGCTATATTTTTTTGAAAGGGCGAACTACAATACCACAAGACTTAAAATTATATTTTATGGAGAGTCCGAACATTTGTAGTTCCATCACTATCTTTTTGGTTTAGTTAAATATTTATTTACATATAGTAGATATTTTTAAGCTTTTCTACATTTCCTCAATTTTGATATACTATGGTGCATCTACCACCGTTCCATTTAAGGCGGTATTCTAGTGTGTGAGGAATCTATAATTTTTTATTAATTTTATTATACACAAATATTGTGTTTTTTCTCATTTTCATAAATTCATAGGTATATTGAATTATCATCACAATGAAAAAAAGAGTAAGAAAATAAATAAAATAAAATAAATAATTTCGAGAAATATTGAAATTCAAAAAAATTTAAAGTATTTTATAAATTTTATTATGCACGTGTCAGTTTTTTTGCTGTTGTTCATGTTTCGTGGCGAAATCTAACCTCAGGGAATTTTTTTCATTCTTCAACAGATTTCGTCAATTTATCTCTCTTCGACAAATTAGTATAAAATTATTTCGTCATAATAACTCATTAACAGTCCAAACAGCTGATCGATCTTTCTTAACGATGATCACGAGTGCTTATCCACTAATCAGTTTACACTAGACTTAAACTTCCTACCTCTGATTTAGCGCTATTATTAAGTAATAGCGCTAAATTTAAAATAAAATTAAGTAATAGTAATTTTTTACCGATGTTAATCCTCTGTATACGAATTATGTAAACAGAAGTATATAAAGGAAGCATACAGAGTACGGAATTTACGTTTATACCTAATTCGCGTTTGAGTTTGTTTGCTTCCGTTACCGCATGACGGATCAAAAATTATCGAGAAATTGATTAGTTTTTTATTTTTCAGTCAATATAAAAATATTTTTATTATAAAGTAGCATAGTAATGGTATTTATCTAATTTTTTTGATAGATATTCATAATACAAATAAATAATTTAAAAATACAAGCCAAATATTAGCTGGAATAATGTAATAGAGTTTAACTAGGTTAGGTTATACAGAAATACAGGAGCCAATTAAATGACAAAAAATTAATTAAACACAATATGGAACACATATAATTCTGTTATTTATATTTTATTTGAAATAAAATTATTATTCCAAAAAATTACTTTTATTTTGTAATATTATTCAAATGATACAAAATGCAATATTTATAAGTAACATTTTAATAAAATTTTTGTTAAGAAACACAAACGAGTATATCCTTCTTATATTCTTGATATGACCGTGTCTCATGTCAGCGGGTTCATAGCAAAGAAATTCGTAATACGAATTCACAATCTGTATTACGCAATCAAATAACCGTCCACTTACGTATGTAAATACGTCTGTATACCTTGGTTTTATCAAAGACCTCGAACAATACATATACTAATTAATGACACGATATGACGATTTAAAGCTAAGTTTTTTTACAATCAATAGCACAATTCAAATGCTCGGAAAAGATCATTGGATTTATGGCTCCAAATTATTACGCGTGTGCAAAGAAATTTAATTGTTTTCTTTATTTATGTGTCCCCTGAATATATTATATTTTTGGTGACGTGTAATGACTTCAGAATATATGATTCATTCAAGAAAAATTATATTTATATAATCAATAATTTGTTAAATAAATAGTCGATATACAGGATGTCTCAAAGGTTATTTAACCGAACGGAAAAGTATAAATAAATCTTTTGTTTATACGTATTAAGCGTGTTATCTATGGTCAATCATTTTTTAACAACACTTTAACTGGTAATCCATATTTTGAAATAAGAAAAATAACATATTGTAATTTAATTTAATACTTTAAATTAGTTTTTATGTTAAAAATAATAAGAAAATTATATAGTGTATATTTATATAATTATACTGATATTTTATTAATAAATTTGAAAAAATAATCATTAAAATTATTGATTGAATGAATATAATCTATTAGAGAAATAACAATACAGGTTTCTAATATAGTTTAGGATCCACCATACTGTTACTTATCTTCCGATCCGTTAGTAGGATAAATAAGAAGTATCAGAAGGATGATTTATAGATGACAAGCTTGTTAAATATCCGCGAAAGATTTACATA
Organism: Polistes canadensis; assembly: GCF_001313835.1. Classification (NCBI taxonomy): domain Eukaryota; kingdom Metazoa; phylum Arthropoda; class Insecta; order Hymenoptera; family Vespidae; genus Polistes; species Polistes canadensis. The sequence continues at coordinate 487,857 of NW_014569638.1, read as the reverse complement.
ATTTCCCTCTCATCGACATTTTGAGTCTCTTTCTCTCACAGCGATGTCGATTCAGGAAGAGAACATTGCTCATTGTCCGCCCACGAAGAACGCAACACGTATAGGGTCATGCATGGAGAGTCCACGAATCTCGATAAACATTTTTACGAAAGCCAGCGTATAAGTGCACGCGCGCGCAAATTCGAAACAGGTGTTCCAGAAATCAGTGATGACGTGAACCTAGTGACTGATGTAGGCGTATTTTTCATTTTGCACATTTTTAAGATAATTTGATTATTAAATCGTTGTGAGGGCCAGTCAACATTCTGTTTTAAATGCTTTTAAAAATTGCTTAGAAATACATAAACAATTAAGTTAGGTTTATAATATTAAATTGTTATGTTTTTATTATCGTATTTTTGTTTTATAAATCACGTTTATAATGTTGAGGTGAAATAAAACAAATACTACTTTTTTTTTCAATTAATATACGTTAAACTTCCATTATTTACATTTTCAACAATATGGCAATTTTTTGTAGTTACTAAACGAACTACATTGTACGCACCGTCTTTGGATGGAACATTAACAAAATTTTTAGTGGTGCGCGCCTCCATGAACGTGTTAAGCGTCGAGAGATCCGAAAACGAAGGGAGATCCTCAACTCCCATTTCACTATCTCAAGTTTTTCAGTATTAAAAACACTATAAACTATAAAAACGGTAAACATTTATATCATTTATACAACTAGCTATATTTGTATTTTGTTTATTGTTAGATCAATAAATTTTAGTTCCAAGAAAGGCTCATACTCGGGTAGAAATGTTAACAATACAACGTCTATTGACTTCATTTCCAATATTCATATTCACATTAAACAACTTAATCTAGGTCACTGAGAGCTGCATCGGATGCACCTGGGATTGGCAACCCTGACCGTGATACACGATGTTATATCTTGGCAATGACTCCATTAAATTACCAAGTTGTTACTATCCTTTACAAATACTATTTGAATTTGATGATTTGATGATTGAGACTCGAAAAGAAAAAGTTATTGCTTGTATAGAATTTGTGGATGATAAAATGAGAGAGCCGTATATGCTTCAAACGAGTACGTTCATACTTATTAAAACTTGAGATGGCAATATCGGATAGAACTTTTTGGTATATCCGATAATATTACTTATATGTATAACTTATCATATGTTATTAATTTTGTTATTAATCAAACATTACAAGTACGAGTGAACGGTTTAAATGAAAATAATCGTTTCACTTTTCGATTAGCGTTCATCCTTTACAATCTTTTTGGCTCGTCTTACCGAATAGCATATATGATATCTAGAAATTTTCGAAAGTATTTTTTGCGGTCACCTTCCACTTGGGTCATCTTATTGTTCTCAAATGTCAGCCCACCACAGTTGGGAAGTTACGAACAGATTGCTTCAAAACCTCTGAGCAACTGATGACGTCACTTATATACGGTTGTTCTTGCTGCTGCAGTTATTACTTCTATCGTCTCATACATTATTCACACACGGCATTTTTTACATCTCGGGAAATTATAGATTACAAACAAAATTTTCCATTTATACTACGTAAGCGATTGCAATCGCATTTCCGTTTGTATTTAACGTGGATGATAAAAAGCATAAACATTATGAATGAATTGTTTAGGGATACGCGTTACGTGCATTTACTAACACAAATAAGTCTCATATAAGCAGGGAAAACCCAAATTAAAAGAAAAACTATAGCAAAATTAGAAACTGAGAAACGTATCAACTCATCCTAGTCTCCCTTATTAGATATACACGTATTAGTATGTACTTAGGAAAGAAAAGAAATAGAAAAGAGGACTGGAGATTTCGTAGTTGGTACGACAGCTGGGGTAAAAGAGAAAAAGAAATGAAATTGTGCAACGTGGCGAGGCAAAACGGCATCCGTCTGGTCGACAAGAGTGATAAAAGGCCTTGGCGAGCCTTGACCGGTGGACCGTTACTTTACGCCATCTAGCACGGAGTTAGATTCCCTATTTTCTTCTTATTAGATGCAAGAGACGAGCCAGCTTCTGTCTCTATAGCAATCATATTCAACTTGCGGTTTACGAGCCGCATGCGGCCTGGCAAACTTTCCAACGCAGTCCGACACTCCCAATCATGAATGTCCTTTTTTTTTTTAGTAGCCAAAGTTGACTGTTGGACACTTGTCCTCCACCACACAACTCTCTACCTTCCGCACTTAAAGTTTTAAAAACGCCAATTGTTTTCCAACCTGATGATCTTCTTTTTTTCTTTTAGTTATTAGTCATTAGTTTTTTAGTCACCGTTTAAAAACCGATCATTCTTGTAAATAATTAGTAAACGATCAAAATCGAATATTATATCAATGTTTTAATACACTAACTGCTTAATATATGAAACGGACGTATGGGACTCACGAAGAAAAAAGATTGCGTACCCCTGCTCTATTGTCTTCCAACTTTGATACAAAACATTTCAATGTTTTTTCTTACATCTTCCATTATTTTACATCTTTATTTTCTCGTACGTCAGAATTTTTCCAAATTTTAAACTTCATGATTCATTGTTGGTAAGAAAACAAAACATAGCTTGAGAGATGAATGTTATTTTTGAATCTGGTAAATAAATCGATTATGTAACTAACTGTATCCATTTATCAACCAAACGTCATTTAATTGACTTCTTTTTTTTCAGCTGATTGTACAATGTAATGGTATATCCTTGATGGATTTCATTTATGCTTATTGATTTAAATTAACTTACGAGTATTTAATATTTGCGATCAAAAATTTTTTATAATGAGAAACTGTTTTAAACTGTTTACAGTTCTTAATGGGTTTGATTGATGCTAATTTATTCGAAACAATTTCTTCTTCTTCTTTTTCTTTTTTTTGTTAGGACTTCGTCCTGTTATATTTTAGCTCTATAGTTCTCTTCAGGGCATTTGTTGCTCCTGCGACTTTGATGTCCGGCTTTCATGCCACCGTTTTAGAAGTCTTCTCGTTGTTCCTATTTTTCCTATTTTTGCCACTTTCGGCAGTCTACTGTCATCCATCCTGTCTACGTGGTCTCGCCACTCCCTTCTCCTCCTTCTTATCCACCTAACCACGTCGTGGGTCTCACATTAATTTCTTATTTCTTTGTTTCTTCTTCTGTCTCTTAGTGAGTTCTCTGTTATAGCTCGTAGCGTTGTCATCTCTGTAGTTCTCAGGATACGTTTTGTTATCGTGGACTCTGTTCTAGTTACGGCAACGTAGGTCATTATCAGTCTGATACAAATATTGTATATTCGTGTCTTGCTTTTGATTCTCATATGTTTGTTTCTTCATATGATATCTCTGAAGTATCAAGAGATTATGGAGGCTTTGATTGTTTGGTCTCTTACCTCCTCTTCTAGGTTTCTGTCGCTTGTAATGATCGAACCTAGGTATTTAAATCGTATCACTTGGTTGACACTTTGGTTGTATACTGCTAACTTGCATTGTCTGGGCTCCTTGGAGATGGTGAGTGATTCTGTACCGAAATAGTCATGTTAAGTTTGCTTGCCGTCTTTTGGAATTTGTACAGTATCCTTTGTAAGTCGTCTTCGTCTTCTGACATAATGACTGCATCGTCGGCGTAGCATATTATTTTTCTTTTTTCTTTTCCTAACTTAACTCCTTCTCCAGCTGTTTTCACCTCCTTTATTATTTCGTCCATGATCAGGTTGAAAATGATCGGGCTTAGACTGCCGCCCTGCCTGATTCCACTTGTTGTCAAAACAATTTGAAAGTTCTTAACACTTTTGATAGATAAGTTTCGGACTGTAGCATAAAATCTGTTATGTAATAATTTACTTCCATGTTGAAGCATATTGCAAAACTAGTGTCCGTCTTTACTTGGAGACTTGAATTACAAAATTATAAAAATGCTCTTTTATATTTTTTATTGTAGAAACTGCCTATACACGATTGGTTGGCAGAATAATTGAATAATTTCTTTACAAAAGCACAATAAAATTTGTCACAATTTAATCAGTTTGGTGGGTTAAGTATAAGGTATAAGAAGACTATACGTTATTGTTACATATAGCTAGTTTGCAAAGAACTGTGACGATGAGTCACGTTTAAGTAATAATTAGAATTCCGCGTACTGATATGAACGTATGATGACGTACTAGTCGTTTCCTATATAATTCTTTACGACACATTGAATCGAATTAGTGTTTTCATTAGGAGACTGGATTCGATACTTTATAGAGAGAGATTCACGTTTATTAAATATCATAATGTATATTTAAAGAATTTAAAGAATCATTTTATAAATGACAAAAAAGATTCGAAACCATGACTGATTGTTTTCATTGAAAAAAAGTAAAAAAAAATTTGAAACCACGATTGGGTTGTTTTAATTGAAAAAAAAGATTCACGAAAAAAATCTTTTTTTTGCATCTCGTAACTAGAATGATTTCTAAAAAAGAATTATAAGAAAGAATAAAGAAGAAAGGTGTTTTAAAATAAGGATCGAATTTTTGAACTAAAATGTCCTATCTTAGATAGGATTATGTAATTTTTCATAATGTATAAACACTCATGTTTTTTCACGTTTATAGGTCTTTTAATGGTTTGTCGTTGACTAATATAATCATTCTTTTGAGACAAGAATGAAAAGAAAGACACTCGGAAAATAAATCTCCGTGTCACGATTTTAAAAATAAGAATTATGTCATGCCTTATTAATATAATATTGACATGAATAATATATAGATGTAAATATTGACATATACAGTGACCAAAATGAATATTTAAATAAGATATAGATCGGAGAATTTAATTATTAATAATATATTTTTAAGTTATTAATAATCTATTTAATAATATATTATTTTAATATAATTTTTGAGTAGCTGAAAGAAAAAAGGGGTACAAGTAACAATTTTTTTTAATATGAGATAAATGCACAACTACAAACTAGACAATGTCTACTTAAATAATAAATATATTATTGCAAAATATATTATATTAGTTGTAATAATAATATATTTATTATTAATAATTGATTTCTCTCTTAACCAATTAGCTATGGCAATCTTCTTGAAAAGTGTATAATAATATTGAAGTTGGAATCGAATAACAAACTACAAACAAATCTCCATTTACAAATGTCCTGTTGTTAAAAAGAAATGACTGGATTCCAAGTAACTAATCTCTATACTTGCATTTTCTTCGTAAATCTCGTAAATTTTCCTATAATCTTAGTCTTCAGCTATTCGATGTTAAGCCAAATATAAATAATAACAAATACAAATAGCAAAAAAACATAATAAAATTATATAGGAACGCCTTTGGTTGATTAAATTCGAACATTTGTGAAAAATAAATGAAACACGGCCAATAGATTGAATTAAGATTAAATCGATGGAAATAAAACCGGTCCCTTGTAAAGAAGAAGGATTCGTCTTGTATAAGTTTGTTGCTTATGTGCAAGTGTTCGCATTGAAACCGCGAGAAGCAAGCAGAGAAAGGACTAAAAAGGAAACGCGTTTGTAGCTGAGCTAAATTGCCACTATAGTATTATGTTATAACGATCTTGCATAAACGTCGGCTGATATCTGATTGCTTATATGTATGTATATACTGTAAGCTCTCGCTTAGTTGGTCCATTCACTTGGGAGGAGCGAATGAACGAACAAATATGAGAGGAAAGAAAGAATAGAGAATGAAAGAAAGGGAGAGAGAAAAAGAGAGAGAGAGAGAGAGATTGAGTGAGGGAGTGAGGTAGGGAGAGAGGGAAAGGGAGAGAGAATGTTCAGAATGCGCGTGTGAAGCTCACCATATTTTCTTTTCTATCTTTCAACGCGTCATCGAAGCATTCACTTATATGTTCGTCAACCTTTACGACCTGCGTCAACGATTGAGCTGTTTTCTAATTGAAATTATTATAACTCCATTTAATTTTTATTTCGAGATGTTTAAAGGGTTTGAATTGATTAGAAAATATTAGTAAATTTTAACGAATTTTGGTACTGTTTTTTAAAATGTACATATAGATTTTGCAATTTAAATTTAACCTTTTGCTAATCGAATTGCAAAATGAATTTAAGGAGCAAAACCTACAATCAATTTTATTATCCGATAATAATTAACTAATTCAAGGGTACTCAATCTTTTTCTTTTGCTGCCCGCATACTTCTGCTTCCTATAACAAGCGGGCCGCACATTGGCGATAATTGAAAATTGATGACAAAAATAAAACATTATAGGATTAAAAAATAATAGACGTATTTAAAATTTTTGTTGTTAAGGGTGAAAAGTTGTGGAGTGAGGGTCAAGTAGCTGTTAAACAACTGTTTAGCAACTAATTGTAAGAAAAAAGTTAAACTGTGTGTACCGGGCCGCATTTAAAAACTTGTCGGGCAGCAGGTTGAGTATTGCTGAATTACACTGGTAATATTAAATCTGCAATAATTTTATCATGTATACCTATATATATATTCCTACCATGATTGGTTAAAATAATCGATCCCTAAAAAAAGTTTAAACATAAGTTCAAAAACATGATCGAAATGATTGTAACATCAATAGTTGGGCTCGGCTGAAACTTCTGGGACCTAAAATCATCCGCGTATCAAGAAATGAGTATCTTCGTGTGAAACCGACTTAAGGGGTTACATGGGTTTACACCGGGAAAAAATAGCATATTTTCAAAAATTTTTTTTTCTATATAAAAAATGGAATTCTTATTCAAACTTTTTATAGCATTTAAGATACATATTTAAAAAACATTTTCTGAAATTTTGGTTGAAAAATATTTTAAACTCAGCCATTGCGACGTCATTTCCGGTGATCCCACCGAAAAAAAGTGTTTTCGCGTTGACAGCAGAACTTACAAACGGTGAGGGTTTTTCTGTTGAAAAAATAGGGTCTTTTAGTGAATACTTAAAACTAGAAACTGGACGAAGGAAAAAGAAAAAAATTGAAATTTGGATTTTTGGCAACGTTTTTAGCAAGAACATTCAAATTTCGCTACAATTTCCACTACATTTTGGTTTCTTAAAATTCGATTTTATGAAAAAAACGAAAATCCTTCGTCCAAGTCCTTGTCAATAGTATCACGAAGACGTGTAGCAAATTTTATAAAAATCGGTTAAATAGTTTTCGAGAAATCTTGACAACCGACTTTAGAAAAAGCGTTTTGAAAAAAACGCGTTTAAAGATTTGAGTGCTGGTATAAGAGCCATTAAAGAGTGAAATTTCCCAATGCTCTATCTTTAAAACTACTACTCCTATCGACTTCAAAATTGAATACAATATTCTAGATGAGTTGTAGAATTTAAAAAGATAAAAAAAAATTTTTTTTGAAAGTCCCAAACCCATGTAACCCCTTAAAGATTTTTGCGATTCTCTTCCTAACGCAACGGAAATCGATCTTTTACGCTATAATTCACTCGGTGAACTTATTTGTCTTTGCAATGAATCACAAGAGCATCAGAGTCCCGCTACAAACTTAAGACGTTTCTTGGAAGATAAGGTAAATTTAAATTATCACTAGTTGACAATTTATTTGCAATATATTATGATCTATATGAGTCACGAGATGATTTTTCTTTTTCCCCATTTTTTTCTAGTTTAGTGGACCGTTTCATGTTGCAGTCTCGGACATGAAAATTATTTCTAATCGATTAGTGGAAATTTATGATATTCATTATTTTCCCTGATCGGAATCTCGAAACACCACGATTATCGATAATAGTCAAATGATATTACCGATGTGAATACGAAAAGAAAATGCATCTTTCGCAAAACTTGGACTGGTTTATTGTATACAATTTTATTAAAGTAAAAACGAAATGATAATTTTTACGCAAATGTGCACATATACCTATATATGTGTCATGTAAGTAATAAAAATTGAATTGATTACGAAATACGATCTATACGAAGACATAAGTATAAAAAATGATTTATTAAAGTATCACTAGAGATGGTTGCAATTATTGTTAATCGATTGGATGAAATAAGATGAATATTTTCTTATTTGCAAATTGAAATTGTATTTATCGTCTTATACACGCACACAAGCTTCTTAACCACGTTAATGAAACTCGAAATAATGATTGATTAATTATATAAATTAAAAATCAATTCAATTTTTCGATTAAGTGTATACTTCATCTTGTAAATATTTGAAAAATAATGAATAGAATAAAGACAATGCAGACTAAAAACTTGATCGTATCGCACAGAAAAACACAATCGTATAGGAGAGAATTTTTATTGCAGATATCTTTAAATAATCTACATGACAAGACATCTCTGAAATTATTGAAATCAAAGCAGTAATTTGGTACCAAATTGGTAATGCAAATAATTAACGCAAAATTTTTGCGCAAATTAAACAAATTGCGCAAATTACACAAATTTATTGCTTCACAGATGACATGCGATATCAATCTTTTTAAGGATATCAGGACCTAAGCCGGGCATTCATAAGAATACCGTTATTGTAAAGTATGTTTCATTCATTTTATTTTATTTTTTTTTCTAGTGTAAGTTATATTTATTTTTTAAGGAATATAATAAAAAAAAGGGTGTTATAAAGGATCTGAAGTTTCTTCTTTTTGCCAACGTTATTATTTTATTAAGAAATCAACATTATTGCGCAAGTTATATAGTTAATAATTATAAATAGAATTACAAACAATAAAAAACAAAAATTAATTTTTTTTACATGCCTAGAATGAGACATTTCTTAGAATAATATTCATCGTACAAACACACAAAACGTAAATTTAATCTGGTTTGGTCGGTATTGATTAGAAATAAAAAAGATACAAGTACAGTTACCAATAGTTAAAGATGTATTCTGTTATTTTGTTACAATAATTTTCGGTTCGATAGATAATCTTTTCAATTTCCTTATAATGCGTAATACCTGATAAGACATCGAGGGTGAAAGTGACGTAATTTGAAAGGAATCTTCTTTTCCTACAGAATTTGCTAAGTAATGCGTTTAGAGAGCTGACGACGACGGGTCGTCCACTTGGATATGATCATCTTCGTGCATGCGTCATCTTACGACGATCGATAAATCAATTGGTCGATCAAGATATCTTCAGAGTCTTAGATCGATGCGAGAAAAGATATTTATTCGTCGTAATGTCGGGGATGACCGATGGGTCAATCGCATGTAAATCATTGGAACAGGAAACTTGTTTTCTGTTTCTGATTGTCCCTTTGTTGATATCAATATTTTTATGCGAAATTCTTATTTTTTTATGGGTCATAAGGAATAATAATATTACTTGTTTTTGTAATATATTTGTGATGGTAATTATGACCGTGGACTAACAATAAGTCAAAAAATAGTAAACGTTTATTTTAGATTTAATTCTTTTTTTTTAAAGAATGTAGAAAAGTTTAGAAAGATAAAGATACAAATATGTGCAGTTAAATGACTATGTAAAGTTGGCAAATAAACTTTCTTTTATTTTTGTCGATTTTGTTAATGGATTTAGGACTGGATCGATGATTTATGGTACCCCTAGGAAAATTTGGTTTTCAATTTTCGAGTACTTTTTTTATTTTAAATTTTGATTAAAATGAATGAAACTAGAAACTTTCAACTTTTAAATTATATCCTTTCTGTTTTAAGGTAGCTTTGTATATTAACATTTTAATTCTGTTATAAAAATACAATTTTAACAGTTATTTTATATTGTGTTTGGTTAATAAACGTTTTTGAAGGAACATTTTATAAAAATAAATATTACATCAGAAATAATTGAAACTGTTAAGTTTCCTTCATAAATCTTGATTGCGACTGTGTAACATGGATGAATTCTCGGTGACGTTTTATGTCGTGTCATCGAATGTCACTGCACGAAAGCAATGGGGCAATGTCTCCTACCATGACCTACTGACACGAAAACAATGAAAATACCTCGTAACTTGTGAGACCGATATTTCGAATCTCTCGTCGTAATCGCGACGATCGTGCCATCACTAGCGAAAAATACTCACCATATACTTTCATTTCGTATGATATCATCAATATTCATAACTTTTTGAATGAATATTTTTCCTCAAAATGATTATAAATTCACCGTGAATACAAATATGTTTAATTAAACGATAAGCAGATCCCCACGTTGGTAATAAATAGATTAACACCTCAATTTAACGCTGTATTTTATTAAACGCGAATTTTGTTCATATGCAGTGAATCATTTTCTTACGTTTGCGCTGATTTTTACACGCGATCAGATTTTTTTATAATATTTTATTTTTTTCATATAAGTTCTATGTCAAACATTTGAGACAAAAAGTTATTAGCAATCACACACTAAGATAATAATTTATTCAAACATTCGAGAGGAGAAGTTTATTTTTTTTTTTATTACAATATTAAACATCGTTGTCGATTTATTTATTTATTACTTTTTTAATTTTTATTATTACTCTTTCTTTAATATTGTAATAATTAATTTTAATTATTTTTAATTAATATTTTTTTCTCGTATTAGTTGGACTCCATTTACATAGTCTTATTTTAAACGGTCAACAAATTCATTTTATTCATTTGTCTTACGTCAAACGTTTGAAGCAAAACATAATTAATATTCAAATATGACGCATATTAATATAATACTTAACGGGTGTATTATTATTTTTATAGCTTTCTTCGTTTCCAGGAATTTTTAAAAGAATTAATTAGAAATATATTGTCAAGTTTTTAATAATTTGATTAAATTAATGTCAATTTTTGTCTGGTTTTACTACCGTTCTTAGAAATTTTACTTTCGTAAATATTTTACGACCCATTCTAGGATATTAGCATCGAAAAACAGAGATTACGTGAGTCACCTGTTAAGCGGTGAAAATAAAAATAAATTAAAAAGATTGTTTATTTTGAATAACAGTACTGAATTCCATTTTATTCGATATATATCGATATATCTATCTCGATATGTGTATTATTCATAATAAGAGTATATACATAATAAGGTATATCGGGAAAATATAAATTGTTTATATTTTATAAATATATCTTAGAAGTATATAATTTAAATATATTTCAAATTACATGTTATAATATATATTTTTACAAATATACTTATTTCAACGAGAGTAATAACCTCTTTTTTCTAATAAACGCTCATTAATCGAATTATTAGTATCAATCAAAGTTGGTAATAATTTTTCTAGATATTTTTTCCTTTTTTTATCGACTCTGACTGAGAAATGACGTTTTCTGCGTATTAACGTTCTAATACTTCGTAATACGAGTTAAATGTATTTTAATTGATGGATAATTCGCATTGTTTTCTTTTATAATTACAAGTCGCTTCGCTTTTGTCGCCAAAGTAATGCGATTAGAACTTTACGACGACTGCAAGCGTAATTAAAATCTACTTCATATGCATTCCTTTCACTTTTATGGAATTCTCGTTGGAATACCAAACGACCGCGACGATATTAGAAATCAAGAACCATTAGAAAGTAACATTGAAACGAAACAAAAATTATCTTCCTTGTAAAAGTTCTTCTAATCTGATTGTGAGACGAATAATCTTAAAAAGAAAGAGCCGTGAAATCTTTCAAATGCGTGATATCGTTGACTTTATTATAGTTTGCGAACAGAGGCGGCGGCTCGTGTATTGGCACTGTAACACTATGATAATACAGTAAACCGAATCTTTCTTGATAAATTGAATTATCGTAAGAATTTATTCCAATTAATATTTTTATCATAAAATTGAGATTCATCATTTATCTGAACATTATTTCTTATATTTCTATTAACTATATTAAACTAGTATTTATATAAAGAAGATTCTACTGTAATCAATTTCCCAATTTTATCGAATCTTTACAGTATTTTATCTATTTTTATTTTCTAAATAATAGTAAAATACTATGCTCTGTATTAAGAAACGAATAAAATCTCAATAAAATAATGAGTTATAAATTTTCTATAAATTTAAATAGATCTAGAATACACGAGTTTTGAACCAAAAAAAATGTAAAATTGTTGTACATTATAGAAGAAAATCATTCGAAGCCAGTGCAATTATAATGAACTGTGACTCCTTTCTAAGTTACCGCAAATATGTCAATTTCATTCACATTTCTATTCTGACCACTACTTATGTTGCATACGAAGGATTGAGTATTCAACCGTTTGAAATATAAATAATAAAGAATAAGTGTTTGACTGTCGTAAAATACCGTTGACATCTATTTTCCTTCTTTTGGGAAAACTAACCATCCCTGACACACATTTGATTCGCAACGTACGTATGGTACTTTACTTCGGCAGTGAATATTTATATATGAATACGTTTAAAATTAAAATTAGTCCAGGGCCAACGTTGAAATTTAAATAAAACTACATTTACGATATGTCATTAAATACAAAAACATATCTATTACGCAATTGCAAAATTCCTTGAAAAACAAAATTCTTCTACATAAGTTTGTCAATAGTAATTATGACAATAGATTGAATCATAATATGCAAACATTATTATTTTACGATTTATTTATTATATTTTTTATTTAGTCCACTGTCATAATAATTGGCATGCATATTTAACATTTATTGTTTTTTTTTTTGCTTTTTTAAGTGATTTCAATGGCCAAGACAGTGATTTCGATGCTTGGTAAGCAATATTCTTCAAAGTGGATTAAAGTATGTACATCTCCGTGACACAGAACAAGGTGTAATTCGGTAAATGTAACGGATAATCGAAGTTTCAACGTACTTCGAAGAAAAGATATGTGAGCCAACATGAAGTAAACCTCAGAAATAACGGAACAGTAAGACATTTCACAGTCAAGACAAACTACAACATAGGTTTGAGATCGTGTAGAAAGAATAATTGCGTTGGTATACAGTCGCGGAAGTTTGGTATATTTTTCTATGTATACCCTAGATCTATATGTTTCTATGTATGTGTTTGAACATATGTTATCATTAAAACATGAAATCCGTTCATTCATGAAATAACTATACCGATATTTTTATATTTATTGATTTATTACTATCTTACAAAAATAATACTATGTTATGAAATTATGACTATTATATTATGACAACTTTAGTAACTGTAATAATGTAATTATAGTAATAATAATAATAAGAATAATATTAATCGCATCACAGTTATGTGACACTCTTTAATCATAAAAGTCTTTAAATTCGACTCTTAAAAACCACAGTTATTTTTACACTATTTCAATATCGAATTTAACCACAAAATTGAGTTACTTCCACGTGTCACGATGTAATTATAAATACTTTACACACGACGTTAATAAAAAGAAAATTTTGTTTCATCATTTTTAACTTAATATCGTTGGAAATATAAAACAGATTGCATATACGCGTACATATTAATTGCACGTAATCTCTTCTTTTAACGATAAATTAATTTTATCTTCTTTGTTTGCAGATGGCGGGGTTCTGTTTACAAATTAATTTGGCGGGAATTACTGGCCTACCTCTTTGTATACTACCTCATCAATTTTACATATCGATATGCGCTCAACGAGCAGCAACGTGCGTGAGTATATGAATTCTTTATCGAATTGAAAACATTTATACGTGAACATTTTTTTCTTTTCTCATCTTTTATATTAACAATATATTCTTATATTTGCTTAGAGAAAAAGTTTCTTAATATTTTAATGCAAAAATGAAACAAATTTTTTGTTATATTTCAAATCAAGTATATTAAACCAAATATGTACCAAATATGAATCAATATATGATATTCTGTTCAAATATGTGAAAACAAAATATCATTTTCGTAAACTGCTAAATATTTTGCTTTTAATTTATTTCTTTTTCTGATTAGAAAACATTACTGTCTGGATCGTCAATTTGCATTAAAAAAAATATTAATTATTTGAAACCATCACAATGGCTATATTACAACGAGTAAATTTCTTTATAAATGTTCGAGTATGGATCGTGAATAAGCGTAATCGTTAATCAATTTGGTGCTCGTTACGATGCAAAAGTCGATGATTCGTCGAGGATCGGCAATGATTCGTGCGCGTGTGTAATTCTCTACGTGTGTCCGCCACAAACATACTTTTTATGGGCGCAAATAAAATGACTCTCGATCAGCCTTGTATTGGCAACAAAATCCGAAGGTTTCGAGTGTTTTGATCACGTTTCATTCTTAACAGGGTTTTCCTTTTTTAATTTATGAGCAAATCTTTATTTATTTATGAAGTGAAACTTCTTTTAGGGAGGGTAATGAGAATTTTCAAATCAAATAAAAAGTGAAAGGTTTTGGAGGGGAGCGCGTTATTTGAGTGGTGGGGGAAAAACGAGGAAATATCGATCGGGCAAATGAAATAAATATTTAAAGTATTATGTGTGTGCACAAATACTTGTACAAATACTTGTAAACCTTCAGGACCAATCGCTCTTTATTTTCCATATTGTAAGAGATTATAGGATAGTATATATACGTCCATGGTGTTCATGTGTGTATGTGTATTAGCGTTAAGAGTTTATCCGTTTTATATATATATATATAGATATATATAATATTAATTTATGACTTGTTCCTGATGTGTCCAAGTAATAGCGTCCATAATAATATTCATATTAATCATATACAGGGTGTAACAGAATAAGTGAGAAATACTTTAGGGATAGCTTTAGCACATCATTTACATTCATAAGAGGTGTTCAAAATGATCTCCTTGTACCTGCACATAATCTTGCAGTCGTCTTACAAGGAATTGCCTCATTTTTTCCATATTTCATTGCTCGGATATACTTGAAGCTTTGTTCAATTCTTTCACGAAGTATTTTCTCACTATCTATGGGCCTTTTATACAAGTGAAAATCTAACGGATCCAAATTGGATGAGCTGCATTTCTACCTAATAACTGGACAGTTTTTAAACAAACGATTTCTAAACAAGTGGATCTTTGGTCGTCCTATTGCTTTAGAATCGATTACAATCGCTATAAAAGTTTTCACTTCGGTCATGTTGTCCTAAGCACACACTCACGTTTTTTTCTTTTTTATTTGTTCATTTAACACTTCAACTTGGAATTTCTTTAAGCTCCTTTTTTACGAATTCTCCTTTTCGCGTTTTATTTGATTTCACGTTTCCGGTTCTGTTAACCTAGCTTGTACTATTGCGAGTTGTAACTAATCTCGTACGAGTAAATTTCATTAAGAATTCGCAGTATCGCGTTGTCTACCTAAGAAAGATGAAGTGAAAAAACAAATACTACTTTCAAAAGTCTTTGAGACCAGAAGAAAGGAAGAACACTTCACAGATATTTTACTTCTTTCTTTGCGCGAGGCAACGAATAAAAATGAACGGTGCAGCAGTTCGAAAGCGTAGAGTTGCAACTAATTGTAAGTTAGACATGCTTTGGATCGAGTATGCGAATGTTGAGGAGAGCAAACGTTCGTCTATCTGTATTATTATAATATGTTTTCTATATTAAGAAAAGAAAATTACTAACCAAAAAATTTAAAATATTATCAAATTTTACAATTAGAGATATGCATATCATATATACGGGTCAAACCTATATCAGGTTTTAATCAGGATAAAAAGATCAAGTAAGTTTAAATGAATCAGGAGTACTCAACGTTTTCCTTTGTTGGTCACATACGTCTGTTTCTTACATGAAACGGGCCGCAACATTGGCTCTGCAAACGATACTGGATGTACCACGGTTAGAAAAGATGATTTAAGAAATTGATGATTAAATAAAAATGGTCATCGCGAATAGGAAACGAGTATCTTCTTCAAATTTATTCAAACTTATGTATATTTGACATTATTTTATTATTTAAACATTAATGTTATCTTTAGTATTAGCTCAAATTCGTACCGATTTTTCTAAAAATAGATTTCTCTATTTTTTCAATTTGAATATTATATATACATTTTTTAAATACAGAAATTTGTGTATTACATCATGTATATCGTACGATCGTTGGATTGCCACATGTGAAACAACAAAGCGGATGTAAGAAATCTAAGGAAAAAGCGAAATCTGCATAATTTTAAAATTTATTCTGTTTGCTTGTATTTTTCCAGGAACTAACTTCACGAAAACGTACAATTTAACTAATCGAAAATTTATAACTAACATTTCTTCATCTGAATAAACGTCTACACACGCACCTATTTATCTCAATTATTTTTAACAAATAGGTAAAATATTGCAGGAATTAAATACAAGATTCTAGACTTTTTCCAAAATTATTTAAACTATATAAATGTGCTACATTATGATTGCCACGTATTGAGCAACAAAGCGAATGTAAAAAATCTGCTTGATTTTCAAATTGATTTGTTTTGTCAGTGCTTTTTGAACTTCACGAAAGTATACAATGTAGGTAGTCGATAATTCATTGAAAACATTTCTTTATTTGAATGAATGTATACACATAAACACACATTCATATCCTTCGGAAGATGATAGGCCCGTAGATAATCAAAGCGGAGATCGGTTACCCTTCGTGGGCGAAGTTTATGCAAATAGAAGAACATTAAACGGTAGTTATGAACGTGACACGCTTTTACGGACAGGAAATAAGTGCGTAAATACGTATTAGCTTGTGCAGTCTCTTTCACAAATCTGCTACATAGGAAAAATCTTTCCTAACGGTTCACTTGGTTTCCAATTCCCGGAATAATGCGGTAAGAATTATTAATGCTAAAAATAGTAGGTAAGTTTATCTTATTCGATCGTACATCAAACGATTCGTCATTCAGTAGTCATGCAATTTTGAAAACTTTCGTAATCTTTACAAAACGTAATTACATAAGAAAAAAAAAATAAAATTATACGTTTCGTGGAAACGTTGACGCGTAAATAATTCTGAAAATTATTGAAAATAACCGAGGATTTAAATAATACGAAAGTTTAATTTACTCAAAAAAGAAAAATCCAATTTACTTCACGCACGCCCTATATAAGATAAAAAACCGTACGTGTGTGCGCGCGCGCAGGAGGGAGAAACACTGAGAGAGAGAGAGAGAAAACGAAAGGCTTAACGTATGATATTTCATACGTGCCGAGGAGTTAAACGTGCTTGGCATTAAAAAACGCATAAAACGTAACCTGTTATTTATGCCAGGCTAAAAGAGGAGAGGAGAAGAGAAAAGAATAAGAAGAAGAAAGGAAGGAAGAAGAGGGTGATGCAAAGAAAAAAAAAGATCGACCGGTTAAAATCGTTTCGATTCGTCCCTTCTAAATTTAGAAACCGTAGAGCTGGTTTAAAGTCTGCTTTTTAGGGTCTCGTACTAAAAGAAAGTAAAAAGAAACGATAAGGGGATTCTCTCGTAACAAAAGGAACTAAACGAACAAGACAGGTTACTCGTGGTGTGATGCATCCGAAAGATCGCATGATCGCTTATTGTTGCATTTGCGGAACGTTCGATTCAATTTAATTTCTTTTTTTCATCTTTTTTTTCTTGTTTTTCTTGTTTTTCTTCTTTGTTTTTTATTTCTTCGCTACATTTCTCAAATGATTATCGATGAATAGTGACTTTTCTTGACGTTCGTCATTTTGCAACAACCACCACGAAGTTATTTATATGGACATGTTATTTTGATGACTAATGATTCATGGGTAACGTTCAATCAACAACACAGTTCAGCTGTACGAATAGAATTTTGTTATCCTCGGGAATTCCAGAATATTCAGAATCGGTTGATTATCAGGTTAAATTATATTGATGAATTGAGTAAAAATCGTTTAGGTGTTAACGTGAGAATTCGTTAGAACGAAACATCATTTTTGTTACCTCTTGTTGATGATAGCAATTGATGATGATTTATGATTATTCGTCTGATCAAAAGAAATTTTTTCATTGAGAATCAATAATTTATATATATATATTTATATTATATATTATTATATTATATTTAATAAGTCATTCCTAGAAATAGCAATAAAAAAAAGCTATTATAACAGGATAATGTCCTAATAAAATGAAGAAGAAGAAGAAGAAGAAGATACTTTATTTAATACTTTGCGAGAGATGAATCGAGCGAAGAAAAAAAGTATAATTTTTATTACTCGTTAATTAACTGATAAGTATTTCAAAACAAAATTATCCAAAAGGATTGTATATAAATTTTTATTCATTTAGT
>NW_014569638.1:456977-469647 GCF_001313835.1 Polistes canadensis | reverse complement strand
ATAAAATATTATTTAAAAAATATATTAACAATATTATTCATTTATGATGCTGTCCCCTATGCTTATCCTGTACTCTACAAAAAGAAAATAAAAATATAAAAAGAAGTCAAAAAATTTTATTTATTTAAACTAAATTTTAATCAACGTATTTATTTATAATATCAATTCAGAGTACAAATTGTTAAATTAATATGTACATAATTTTATAATCATATACAAATATTTATACTAAAAAAAAAAATATATACGTAATATTACAAATATTTGTACTATTTGTAATAGAAAAAAAAAGTAATAAAAAGTAAGAAAATAAAGAAACGAATACTCGTTGTACTTTCATCACTTACATCGAGTAGTTTTGTTAACTTGAAACATTAAAACCTTATCGCTTTAACTAGAATTAGAATATTACGAGAACCTTAGATTACTAATTGTTTGGTAATTAATAATTACTCCACACGTATAAAGAAACAAACAGATAATTTGAATGATAAATCTTTAGGGCACCTAAAAATACTACTACACCGCAGACTAGATCATTTTGTTTTTTTTTTCTAATTTACAGAATCTTCGAAAAGATACGATACTATTTCGGCAACTCGAGCGAATCGATACCGATGTCCTTCGTCCTGGGATTTTACGTGAGTCTCGTAGTGAAAAGATGGTGGGAGCAATACAAACTTTTACCGTGGCCAGACAATCTGGCCCTTTTCATCAGCGCCGCCATCCCTGGAAACGTAAGTAGAAACTACGAAAGTTCTTTTCTACGATATATCTCGATCTTTCTTTTTAACTCTCATACGAGTCCAAAAAGAAAAAATAAAAAGATGTCAAAAAATGCAAACCAAAAAACCGAAGAAAAAATAAGAAAAATCAGGAGCCAAAAGTCTTTCGAAGAGTTAAGACAAAATTCTGAGAAGGATCAGAGAATGTAACAATTCCCCTAATCTCACCCATTTCTTTTTCTCTTAATACGAATCGAATCGATGAATAGAAACGTCCAAGTTCATCCAACTGCATAAAGTTGCCACTCCGAATTGGATGTATCGTTTAAATCCAGCGGATTGTTGCCCTCGAGCAACTAATACCTAAGTCTAGGTATACTAGAATACCTTATAATTCATCAAATAATAAATAATCAAGATATTCGTTTTATAGGTAAATGATTATCTTTTTGTAGGTTTAATTTTTTTTTTGTCAACATTATCTTTATGTTGCAGAATACTCGATGCTAGAATACTCGAGAAGGCTAAAGAAATAAAATGAAAAAACGAATATGCGTGGCCTCGTGTTATTATATTGAAAATAACCAATTGATTTATATATGTTACCGCTAAAGTGCAGAAATCAGTTATTCTGCACATTAACTAGGGTGATCCGTTAAAGTGCCGAAAATTGTTTCATTTCTTTAATTAACTAGGTAATCTGCACATTACCTCTCGTTAAAGTGAAAATAAGATCTTTGCTGGAACAACAGTAACGTTCCTGTACGCTTAAATTAACATAATGTTATTTATTTATTTTTCGATATTTAAAAATTCAAGTTAATACAATCAAAAAATTAGTTTTTTTTTTTTTTATTAACTTCATACATCTTTACAATTTGTCCGTAGAAATTTGGTAAATTGTTATATAAATGAAAAAAGATAGCACATGGACGGTTTCTCCAATGAGATAGCGTCGCTATTGTCATTTATTTCGGTTAGGTTTAAATTTTTACTAGGTCTCCTAGCTGGATTTTTTTGAGCCTTCTAGGAATATATTGGTTATAGTTATCGTTGACTAGCAGGTTTATGCGCGTATCAATTCTTCTTTTGTATCTACAGGTTGTCTTGGTTATTTCTTCTTCTATCGTGGGAATATATAAGTCCTTCCTTATTTCTTCGTTACGGACGTAACATGGAGCATTCACGATTGTGCGTAGGGTTATGGATTGTTGAGCCTCGAGCTTGGCAATGTGACTTTTCGCTGCTATAGCCCACAGCGGTAATCCATAGGTCTGGATTGGTTTTTTATTGCTTTGTAGATTATTAGTTTGTTCTCTATGCTAAGTTTAGATTTTTTACCAGTTAGCCAAACTATTTGTCTCCTTTTCAGACGAATTTGTTCAATTTTTACATTTATATGCTTTTTCCATGTTAGTTTGGAATCTAGATGTAGTCCCAAATATTTGACCGTAGTTACTTGCGGAATTTCTGTATTTTATAGTTGTAGTTTCAGTATTTGGTTTTTCCTCAATGTAAACGTGATATGTTTACACTTAGTAGAGTTTACCTTAATCTTTCTATTACGTAACCATTCTTCAAGAGAGTTGATTTGTTTTTATAACGATTGAATTGTTTGTTGCGGGTCCTTGTTTATGATAAGCATTGCCATGTCATCTGCAAATGTTAAGACTGTGCAGTTTACGTTTATTGGTATGTCTGCCGTATAGAGAGTGTAGAGTTCCCTGCGGAACCCCAACTTTGATTAGTTTGATGTTCGAATGAGTGTCTTTTATTTTTACATAGAATGTTCCGCTCGAAAGGTAAGATTTCAGGAGTTTGTAATACGAGTGTGGAAAGTCTTTATTGATTGTTTGTAATAATCCGTGATGCCACACTTTATCGAAAGCTTTTTCTACAACAAATTAATTGATAAAATCAATCATCAATCAATTAAAAAACTATAATATTGTAGAAAGAGTCAAACGGTTTAAAATATTATTATAATATAATTAAGGAAATGAATTTGCAAAACATATGATAAAATTATGCTTACTTAATAATGCAATCTAAAGATTGATGATACTTTGAATTACACAGCAAGGATTACAAGATAAGGACATCTATCTGTCATACATTTCAATTTGCAGTCATATTTTTTGAAACCTTGTCCAGTACCAAGGGATTATTTTATTGCTGTTTGATGTAAAAATATTTCTACAGCAAAGACATCTTTTTTCGTTAAAAATCTATCTTTGCAAACACTGAATTCAGATTTTACATACAATTATTTTAAAATAATCGTTTTAGTACCAATTCTATAAAAGAATGTTCACTGTTTCACTAACAATAAGAACTACAGCTAAAATCGAGCGGGCATCAGTTTTTGTTCAATCAACTTCAGATATTTTAATTTTCACAGTGGCACCTTCATCGACATTTGGGTGCTTTGCATTGGAAACTGCTAACATTTTAACGATACGGAAGCCATTAATGTGCATATTATCTAGATAAAATGCTGAAAACACTTGATTCCACACGTTAACGGAGCAAATCAGGTAATCTGTAGATTAGCTAGGTAATGTGCACATTAACGGCTCTCAAGCTTGAGCGGTAACATATACAATGAGTGTCCTTTAAAATTGTATATCCTTACGTTTATTAGATTTTTTCTTGAAAACTATTGATATAGTGTTTAGGATTAAAAAATCTAAAAATAAATATATTAGTATATATTCATTAGTATATACAGTAAAACCTGTTTTTGTGCGGTGGATAGGGACCGCATAAAAGAAATCGTACAAAAAAATATTTGAAAATTTTATAAATTCTTACATATAATAAACAACTTTGTACGATATACTGCCTAAAAATTTTTTTATGCGGTGGATAGGGACCGCATAAAAAAAGTCGGATTTAGAAAATACATCAATGATTTATGAAATAGATGGGAGAATGCTTTCAATTAAATACAATAATTAAATTAGACCTAAAGAAATTGTAATAATATTTAATTTTTCATTGTACATATAAATGGAGAAGTTTTCAAATTATACGTTAAATAGTTTGCTGCTACTCGTCGTAATCCAAAACGCGCATCTTCTTGTGATGAATTGGTTGAAAATCGCTTTCGTCGCTTGAAGATAGGATTTCAATTGATTTATTTTTGGTACCATAAAGTCAGTGATCAGTTTTTGTGACGACGGTCGACTGGTCAATTGCTTGTAAACGTCACGATAGTGAGACATGCATGATCTGAGCTCTTTTTGGAATTTTAAGCGTCTTTCGGCATTGGTATCTATTTKAAAAAAATRCGTTTCCAATTTTTTCGAAATCTGGATCCCTGCATATATTTTATCTGCTGTAATAGATTCCAGTTCTTCCCGTCCATTTTCATAATCTATCAAACTATTGATAATGTCACTATCATCCACAGCTTGGTCCTCAATCATTTCGTTCAGGTCATTATCGCTGAAAGAATCAAAGCCTTCTCCGCCGATGTTATGTGYGAGCGCACTAATTTCAGATAATAACGTTGACGCGTTTTCGGTAACGTTTCGATTAATTACACATTCAGGCCAAATCACTTTCCAGCACRAATTTAATGTGTGTTGTTTGATTTGTCCAATTGCTGCAATAATATGGTTTATGCAGTCTAAAATTGAGAATTTTTTCCAAACTTCGGTCAGGCTTAATTTATCGTTCTCTAGCTTTTTTAAAATGTAGCTGAAAGTTAATTTGATATAATGCGAAGTCCAGATATATCGTTGTCAAGTTCGTAATCAGAGTTCGTCCACAACATTTATTATCGATTTATTAACAATCATATAAGGTATATTGAACATATTTGAGATTGTTTAAGCAACATACATTTCTTTTAACGTTCCTGGCCAATGATGTTTTTGAAGTTGAAAATTTGCAACTAATAAAATATCAGATCAAAATTGTTTATTCGAAGTATATGTAATTTTTAAACAAATGTACTTTGTTTTATTGTTACTTTAATCGATATTGGTCTACTTGAGACACGCTTGAATTGGACCGCAATATCGTAATTAGGAATATTTCAAGTAACGTTATTGTTCTATCAAATTTCAGAAAGGACTAAAATATTTGATAGTTTTTAAAATTCTTTTTATATATTAGTCAACTCATGACTGGCTTCTTTTCTTTCTTTTGTATCTTTTCTCTCGCCTTTCTCATCTCTACTCATCCTTCCATAATCAAACATATTTCGTAATAACAATCGATGGAAATATCTCATCATATATACAAACACACAACACTGTCACTAACACTAACACTTGAAGCTTTCATAATCTCGTTCAACCGTCGATCGACAGGTCTCACTTTCTCACCCCACACACACGCGCGCGCGCGCACACGCACAATTATATAGTTGGTTTTATCTTATTCTCTTTCTCTCTCTCCCTACTTGTACGTCCTCTCTCTTTTTAGTATCGTTTCATAAAATTTTGTCGTTACTGTCGCTTAAGAAGTTACAGTTTACAAAAATAAACACTTAGTAATAACAGAAACGCATCCTTTTTTACGAGCAAAGTCGTTCAAGAGATAATCGATGTAGCCTTACAGTCAAGCTGTCGGCAGCCTATGTTGCGCTTGTGTCTCATTACGCTAATGAATTGCCGTGACACGTTTTGGTGTCGTTAACCCAAGTAGGTAACAGTCGTACCAGGCCACGCCCAGAAGCGAATAAAAAATAATTTACGCCAAACTAACACGCATCCAACAGAAGAATTTACATTCTTTCGATTTTCTTTCTATTATTTCTATCGTTTCTATCATTCAACTTTGTAACAGTTGACATTGAATTACATTCATCCGTATATCGATTAACCTTGACATACATATCTATAATACTTCATTAATTACTAAAAATCTGAATAAATTAGAACAGTAAAGAGCACTTTGCTACGCTTTAAATGAATTACTATCGATTTAATAGAAAACTGTTTACTCAAGTTTTATACGCAACCTTTGTTATGGTGAACTAGTTTAATGGTTTGTGGTAAAAGTAAATGAAACAAAATATTAGACTCCACAGAAAATTCGTAATAACATTTGGATCATTTAGTGTAGTGTTAAGCTTAATTAATAAGGAAATATTTAATTTATTATTCAACAACAGTTAATAAATAGTTACTATAAAAAGTTAAATAATTACTATAAACATTTATTTCTATTAGTGATAATAAGTTTAACCAAATAGTAAATCTATTATAAATATAAAAAATAAAACATCAATTTTTTTTTTTAATTCTTAGCGGTAAAATTTTAGCAAAGAGTTCTCAAATCCTATACTTGATTGATATTCTTAATATACAAGGTATCATATTCTATAAATAGAAATAATTAGGTATTGCATAATGTACTGAATAACCATCTAATTTGATTTATAAATGTTAACGAAATAATAATATTAATAATTCATAATAACCCTTGGCACTCGAAGCGTTTTTCGTTTGGGCGAACCAGCAATTTGAGACGATTTTCAGCATATTTACTGCATTTCTTACAACTATCTTGAAATGATTTCACATACAATTTAATGTTTAAAACTTTTATATTTTAACCCTTTATATATCTTTATACTTTAAAGAAGGACATTTGTTAAATATTAAACCCTGTATTGTTGTTTTGTGTGGTATGTTATAAAGCAATCTTCAAGATGAAAAAAGTATCGTAGTAATATGTACTTTGGTCTTTTTCGCCAAGCTTCATTCGTTCAGAGCAAACCTTGCAATCGTTCTTAACTCTTATTAGCATAACATGTAGCATCTCATTCCATTATAGCCCTCCACATGCTGAACTAAGAACTTTTCTGCTCTCCTTTACGTTGTAGACACAGTACATGTCTATTATATATATAAATATTCCTTCCATTTGTCCCGTGTAAGTATGAAAATAATCTTGACAAAACCTTTCGAATATCATGACAAAAATTTGCACCACTAGGCATGATAGGCTCTGAACTTTTTAATCTTCTTTTACATAGGAAAACTGCTTTTCTTTTATATATATAAAACACTTTTATGTATTCCACGTGCGTAAATATTATGTAAATTAACACGAGCTTTTTAGGTCATTCAATAAATAAATTTTTCTCAAAATCGACATAACCGAGAGAGAGAAAGAGAGAGAGAGAGAGAGAGAGAAAACTATTCTGACAATTTAATATTTATACATTAGGTTGCCGAAAAAGTTTTGTCTCGATCTGAAAAAAATATATTAACATTAACAACATAAGTCGACGTATGAAATTTCCGGAAAACCCAATGAAATAAACAAGAGAGTTGGTAGTCTGACGGGTTTATCAGCTGATCGGAAGACGTTCGAGATCGAGTCAACGACGCGTTGCATGCTTTGAACTTTACGCTTGATCGAGAGCAAGCTTTCAGTTGTGGTCAATGACACAATGGCCGAGAGAAAGTGCAACGTATCGTGACCGAAGAAGAAGGACGAACCTACGCGTCCGTTCAAGAACCGGCAAACCATACCGAGTAGGTTCATCTTTCTTCCTCGGAAATAAATCGGGGCCTCCGTTGCACCACCAACGCTACTACCACCTCCGCTCATAATTTATCTAACGTCTGGCAAACGTATGCTGTTTTGCTTTACCATGGATTAACGATGGGATCGAAATGCAATAGAAGAAATTATTTTCCTTTTAATTCAGTTATCATCATTTTTTGTAAAAACTACTACATTTGTTTGTTGTTATAAAATTAATAAATGTCAATTTCAACATGTTTTTTTTATAAAACCTTCATAAGCTGAAGCGATTAATTTTACTTTTACAATTTTGTTTCGATTTTACGATTAAACCTAACCGACCTATTAATATTTTATTTTTTATATGGAAAATAAATTTTATCAGTTTTAAAGTTTTCATAATCGCTTAATAATTTATATTGGACTTTTATCGTTTCTTTTTTATATTTTTCCAAATTAAAAAAACCGGGCAAAATGTATATCATTTTTCTCTACATTTTTTTTTTATTGAGTTAATGAATTTGACGAATGAGCTGTTAATACACTGGTCATTTCATCGAATTTATTCCGTACCTATATAAACCCACTAACTTTCACATTTCGTTCAGTCTGCTAGTCTGAATTACAGGATAAAATTTGGAGAGAAATTATAAAATAAAAGTGAAAGATTTGCACATTTTAAACTTCTTCTTAGAATTTTAACTAATAAACTTCTGAAGTAATTCTTTTATATGACTCATATAAAATCTGCATTTAAAATGGAAGAATAGAAAGTAAAATAATTAGAAAAATTTTAAATGATATTCATGATAAATACCAAAAATTGTTATTAAAAATAACCATGAATGTATATACAAATTAGAATAATTTCATATAGGTGATATAAAAATTATTTTTTCTAGGGATACATATGCACATACTAGACATTTTCGAGATCTAAATTATTTTGAATTATTTAATTCGTGAAATAATTCCCAAAATACAATTTACAAATTTATCTGGGATTCGAGTAAAATGAACAAATAATAAAAATATAATAAAAAATAATGTACACAAATTAAAAGTGACATTTGATATAAATATCAAATATAATTATTATTAACCTTTTAACCGAGAGAGAGAGAGAGAGAAAGAGAGAGAGAGAGAGAGAGAGATGACGTCGGGTCGAAGGTACTCAAGAAGAAAATATGTGATCTAAAACCTTATATTTCCAAACAATTTAAAAAAAGAATAAAAAAATATTCTTATAATAAAAATATAAAAATTATTAAATAATATTGCTAAATTTTCAAAATTATATATGGTGTTTCTTCAACATAAAAAGAAATTACATATAAGACGTGATTTTGACACCAGAATTCAAGGTACCCGACGTCATCAATTATACCCTTACTAAGATATATTAAATATTAAAAATTAAATAAATTAATATTATATTATGTAAATGAAATTAAATCAAATAATATTACAAAGTAGAATAACTTCACGAGAAAAAAAAATATTTTTTGTATCTTCCAAATCGTTATGATACTAACAATAGTATACAATTTAACATAGTCAATTTCAGTGTTAGTAAGTAAGTAAAATATTTTTTAAGTATCGAAATGAAACTAGCAAGAAATGATACTAACCGTGATGTGTTCGATCTCATCGCTAGTACGGATGTTGTGTTAACAGAGCAAGAACAGCAGACCAGTCGCCTCTAAACTTTTTAAACGTTTTCTTATGCAACAGCCCCTCTCCTCCTCCTCCTCCTTCGTCTACTTCTCTTAACTCACTCTCTTTCTCTGTTCATTCCTCTTCTTTCCTTACCTTCGCTTCTCCACTTTCGACCCCGCGTTACTTTCGTTTCGTTGCCGCAAAACGTTGGAATGCTACGATTTCCAAGCGGAACGCCACCGGTGAAAACAACTCGTGTAATGTTATCCTGTCTGCTGTCTGCTCACGATCATACCTCAACGATAACATTATTTTTACCAATAGAAGATTTAGAAAATGTGAGGATATACGATACTTAAGAAAAAAAGTTTATCATCATTGGATAAATGTGGATATTTTTGCAGTTGAGAATCTATGGTTGTCTTAAAAAGTATATTTTTATAATAATAATTAACGAAAAATATTTACTTTTTTCTTTATTTTTTTTAACAATCAATATTAAACATAATTTTAATAAAAAGAAAAGGTTAATAAAAGGTAAAGTATATTACTGCGCACTTATTACTAATTTGTTTATCTTACTATATATAAATTTATGTGAAACTTTTTCTTGATTATATTATTTATATAATTAAAATTTAAAGTTAATTTCATAAAATGTGATATTACAGTATTAGTATATATTATTTTTAATAGAAATTATACATTTTAAGTGGACAAATTGAAGAAGACACTATAAATATTCACAAAATAAGCAATTAGTATTTAGTATTGCA
Source organism: Polistes canadensis (assembly GCF_001313835.1). NCBI lineage: Eukaryota > Metazoa > Arthropoda > Insecta > Hymenoptera > Vespidae > Polistes > Polistes canadensis. Next base: position 459,995 of record NW_014569638.1, on the reverse strand, counting down.
GCCTTTTACTTTAATTATTGCTTCTAATTGCCGTGGCATGCTTTCCACAAGTTTCTGGAAATAATTTGGATCAATTTGTTGAACTTTTAATTGCAATTCGTTTAAGGGGAAGATGCAGTCAGAAACGTGAAAAAAAGAGAATTTTTAATAATTTTTTTTTTAGAATAATTAAGTTTATTTTATAAAACTGATTACACAGAGTTTTTACATTATCTTTCAACTTGACTTCTATAAAATTTCAAAAAAAAATATTAATTATTTATAAACATATATCGCAATCTTTTTGTTGGATCCCATTTTGCAAGTAGTGCTTCGCGTTGACCTTCAAAACATCTTACTGAATCATATAAACAAAAATATAAATCATTAGTTTAGTAATAAATCTTGTCTTTCAGTAGAGCTTTTATTTTTTGAAAATTAACAAAATGGCGGTTTTGGCATTTTGTTTTCGATTTTCGACAAAAATATCATGAGTCTACTGTTAAAAAAAATTGTTAAAAAATCGAAGTTTTTCACATAAATGAAAATTCTTTAATGAAGGACTAGTTTTTAGTGCTATTAATAAGTAGTAAAAATATTATCAAAATCCATCGAGTGGTTATTAAATTATAATGGTCACCGACTTGAAAAACATATTATAGTTTCGAGAAAAATGCATTTAAAGTTTTTTGATTTGGATACGGTATTATATTTTCATAAAATTTTGAACTCGATGGATGAAGCTAAACTTTTTTTATGTATTTTGATCCGCTGAATCTGAATATCACAATTTTTTGCCGAAAAGTCGAGCATTCAATTTTTTATAGCCAATTGTTTAAACAATTTTTCAAAAAATTATAGTTTTTCGCGATGAATTAATTTTTTTTTATATTTTGGGCAATTTAAAAACGAAAGTATTCTTTACAAAATCTAGCTAAAGCTCATAATTTTTAAGTTATAAATTTTTGAAAATTTCTGAAAGAGTTTTCCAATTTTACACTTAATTTATGTACTTATAGAAATACCAATTAAATAATTACTTACATTATTACAAAGAATGTTATTGTTAACACAATCATCCCATGATACCGCAATTTTATATCCCAAACCACGTGTTCTGGCTGTCTAAAATCCTCATTACACTTTTTGCACTTTACAAGATTCGAAATGGCCGAAATTCAGAAATAAGGTTTAGTATGCTATATTCAACACGACTATCTTCAGATACATCATCTTATATGACACATTTTAAATTTTTAGCTGATGAGCTTGTAACACTTTCATCACGTTCCGCTGTTTTCGGATTGGAAACATTTTATCTTTTAAAGGTACGCGACTTACGAAGATTACCAGATCTCTAAAGTTCTCTAGAATCTTTGCTACGATTCATAATAAAATAATCAAATAAGTTTTTGGACACAGACATACTGATACATAACAAGACTATACAGTCAATTAATTCGTTTCTTTATTTTCAGCTTTCGATGTTTCTTCTTTTTTTGTTGTTTCCACAAGACTATTCATAAAATATAATAGGCGGGTCAAAAACGGTGGCTTGCAGCTTCTGTCCGCTACTTATCAATTGTAGGATATCTCGGAAACTATTCATCGGATTAACTTGATATTTTCAGAGAATATTTTCGAAACATCATACTTCAAAAACGTGCCAAAAACAAAAATCCATTTTTGGAAAATCCTGACTGCATCTTCTCCCTTAAAACACTGTTTTATTATGACATTTTTCTAATGGTATTTGTGTATCCAATAAACTTCATAAATTTTCTATAGGATTATAGTTTACACTTTGTAGTGGCCATTCTAGAACTTCTATTTCACAATCTTGTAAACATATTTTTAGTTTTCTTTCTACTATGTTTAGGACATTGTCCTGTTATAGCATCCATTTCCCATCGAGATCAATATTTAGAGTTGACTCTACCAGATTTTCATTTAAGCTAAAGATTATTCAAAATTTATGCTCAATTCATTTAATTCTGCTCTAGTGTCACAAGACCATTAATTCAAACAAATACGCGTAAATATTAAGAAAAACATTTTTTAAATAATTTTATATGCTAAAAATATATATTGGATATCTGCATACACGTAAAACGTTAAACGTTTCAAATTTATTTCTGACATAATAAATGAAGCTAAAGATTATTCAAAATTTATGTACTGTCCATTTAATTCTGTTTATGACTGTAAGTAGATAAAAAATTTGATTAGAATTCCGAGAGAAAGGAGAGTAGGTCCTTTCAATTGGTCTGAAGAAAGAGAAGAGTTAGCGACACGATTACGAAGGTGCGCGCGCGCACTCGGGCCCATCTAGTAATCGCGTAATACAAAGTACTCGATTTGTGAATGAGCCACGTCTGGTGGATAGCAGTGGTCGAGCATAGCTTAGAACGTTCCTTTCATTGAAATCTAATTGGAATGCAAGACCCGAGGCCAGGAGGATGGTACGACTCCCACTTTTACATAGCCAGAGGATCGTTTGCAAACTGCCAAGCCGGGCATTTTTACACGCACGGCAATAATTCACTGAATTCCGAGGATGAGGAGAAAATATATGTTGTATCGATGTACTTTATGTTTATTGACCAAGAACAATCATAAGAAAAAAAAAGAGGGAAGAAAATATTACGATCGACATCAAGGATGCGTAGTTTAAAGGAAACATAAGTGCAGTGAAATTAAATATGAAAGTAGGACGACACTCGACCATTTGTGAATCAATTTCTCTTATCGACTGCGTGACGATATTTTCCAATCTTCTTTCTTTTTTTTTCTATTGAAAAAATCGTGATATTTGATAGATTCTATTTTTACTTATATAACATTTATCGAAACGTAATAGTTATTATGATGATATTATGATTTAAAAAAAAAAGATACTATTTTTTTTTTAATATTTCAAATATTTTTATAAGTAGTTTTTTTAATTATAATAATAATAATTTATTGTATTTTTAAGATCGTGTTCTTTAACTAGAATACATGAAGATATAATAGTTATATTTTTTTTTATAAAATTTA